>NW_021770540.1:0-501 GCF_005508785.2 Acyrthosiphon pisum | reverse complement strand
GATTTTGTGATTGCAGAAACAATATCAAAGATTTTAATTCACTTCAAGATGATTAGTATGTACGAATGGAATATATGATATTCCCATCTACAATTAATAGTGAGCTCAAAAAATATAAATTATTTAACAAGTTATGTCAGCTGGAAGTTGTAAATTTTTAGCCGCTAACTGCATTGATGGTATGAATGTACAATTTTAATCTTATTATTACTAAGAAAATTCATTGAACTTACAGCTGGTACTCAACCACTGACAAATTAATTTTAAGCTATTACCTATTTATACCATAATTCTATTCACACTGTTCTATGGTAAGGTGGTACTGGTTTAAAAGTTAATTAAAATAATACATTATTATAGAAATATATACTAGTACAATGATTAAATATTAATTTATTTTTGGCAAAAATTAAGTCAACCTTTTGTTATACTAATAGTAAATTGGGTTTAATTTAATACAAATATCATGCAATATACTTCACTTAGCCTGCAACCATCTCC
>NW_021770539.1:19368-19525 GCF_005508785.2 Acyrthosiphon pisum | reverse complement strand
CTAAGGAACCTTTACTATCTCATCCTGTACCAAACAGATCTTGGGAAAGGTTTGGAGCAGATATATTAGAGTTCGATCATAAGTATTATTTGGTAGTCGATGATTATTATTCTAACTCTGGATAGAGTTGTTACATATCTCTAATAAGTCAGCTAGT
>NW_021770539.1:17967-19268 GCF_005508785.2 Acyrthosiphon pisum | reverse complement strand
GAAATAATTTCTAAATTTATGTCTATTTTTGCTAGGTTTGGTAGTCCTGATGTAGTAGTAGCTGACAATGTACTATTTAATAGTATCGAATTTAGGAACTTTGGAAAAGCCTGGAACTTTGAAGTAATTACAAGTAGTCCTAATTATCAACAGTCAAACGGCTTAGCTGAAAAATTTGTGGGGATTTGTAAAAAGATTTTGAAAAAGTGTGTTGAGAGTAAGCAATCTCCATATATTTCACTGTTGGAATATAGAAACACTCGTATTGAACGTGTGGGTTTTTCTCCGGCAGAACTGTTAATGTCTAAAAAACTTAAGGAAAAATTACCCATTTTAAAAAGTCTTTTGAGACCAAAATACATTAATTTCAATAAAGTAAAAAATAGTTTAAAAACAAGAAAAACTGTACAAAAGCATTATTATAATAGGCATACAAAAAAGTGTAACAAATGTATACCACAAGAGGATATATTATTCTTAAAAGCTAATGTGTGGGTACCTGGAAAAATTATTAAGAAAGCTAATGCACCTAGGTCTTATTGGTTGATTGATTTGTGTAAAAAAGATGTAGTAGGAGAAATTAAGATTTCGAAAAGTGGGATGGTGGAGAATTTGGGTGATACGTGTATATTATTATATTGAACACGGTGTAACATACCGACACGTAATGTATTTTACTTAAAGGAAGTGTGCATGAAATCGTCCTACTACTGTATTATACCTACCTAATGTTATTCGGATAATCTATATTATAGATGTATATATATATATTCGATCACTGACCTTATGCGACGGTTTTTGGAGTGATTCTCTGCATCTGGTTTGTGTTCCTCCGGGGTAGTGTTCGATGGTCGATATCACGGCGACAATATATGTATTTTGATTCGTAAGGCTTATAAAATATTATGTGTGTGACGTTCCTTTCTAGAACCTCGTTTTATGTGGTAATAAGTACCCGTGTTTTAATTATTATGATTGTGACTATTATTTCATGCTCTTAGAGATCCCTACACTCGCAGCAGTCGTACACAGTCGACGGCTAACCGAATGTAATTTAAGTTGCTAAGCATTTGAAATTGTGCTTGTGAATTCCAAATAAATGATCGTAATTACGTATACTTATGATAATCTTATAAACTAGGTTTCTGCTCTTAGAAATCCCTACACTCGCAGCAGTCGTACATAGTCGACGGACAACCGAATGTAATTTAAGTTATTGAGCACTTAAAATTATGCTTATGTATCCTAAATAAGTAAACGTATTTACGATCCAATAATAATTAAATTATAGTAGCACGCTA
>NW_021770539.1:15945-17621 GCF_005508785.2 Acyrthosiphon pisum | reverse complement strand
AATTACAGTAGCACGCTATTACACGATAATAGTCACAAGGATTGTATAGTAAGGGAATATTTGTATAAATAAATTGAAAGAAATAACAAAGTGAATCTGGTGAATAATGAGGGATAATTAATTATGTGGTCATACTGAGTGTTGGAATGATTCAATATACATATACGTCTGAGTTGATGTTGGTGGATACTCTTCTTGAACAGCAAAGAAAATGTATCGTGACGCTGACTGGCGTTGACGTTGTGCATCGGATGGTCTTGTAAAAAAAACTGTTGCGCGAGTCGATCCCGTGGGGTCCTTATATAGTGTGACTTTGGTGTGATCCCTTCATTAGGTGCATCGATGTCTGCGTTTACGTATTGATGTGTTTATGATTTTCTGTATTCAGTGGTATGACAAAGGTGCCGCTGCTGGTAATTTATTGTGTTATGATGTCCCTACGTCTATATCGGAAATTTGTCGTCGGGGTCTTGAAGTTTATTATGAGTTATAATGTGCTGTCGTCTGGCGCCGTTGATAATTAATAGTTGGTTTTTACTAAACGGCTGGTCGGAGAGGTGTTGAATATCATTTATGTTTTGCATGTGTCGTGTGTGGTGTATGAAGGAGCGTAAGTATATGCCTAATGTGTATATATGTATATGTATACTGGACCACCCCACACTCAGTACGGTTCACCATCTATTAGTTATCCTGTGTTTTTATTTAAGTCTAAATATTACATATTACAAAGAGTTTAGAAGAACAAGTAGACATATAAGAAAAAAAATCCTAGGACCAATTAGTATAAATGGTGAGAGTGATGAGAATGAAAACCTTAAAGAAAAAGTTGTTAAAAATATAGTCACAAAAAATGTAATAGGTGAAGAAAAAATGTTATTAATTGTAAAAGGCAGCGTAAGCCTAACTTAAAAAAAGATTTTCTATATTATTAATTAGTTTGTGTAATGTTCAATTATTCATATTGTATATTATTTGTTATTGTTAAAATTATTATATTATTTGTTATTACATTTGTATTTATTCAAAACTTAAGTGTAAGGGTGTTATGTATGGTCACACTGCTATTCAGTAGGTAACCTAAATTATATATGATGTTACATTCTAACTTATTCTTATTCTCGTCTGTTCGATTGAAACATGTTCGTTATTCTTATGTAATGTATAGTTATACAATTTGTATTATAATTATAGATATAAATACAAATGTCAATTATGTGTTTCATATATTTTATTAATGCAGTTAATGTGAAACATATCACTATTAACATAAACTTTTTATGAACAAATTACAAAGGTGTGTGAAAGAAACAAATTATACCTAGTGGGTAGTGGGTTTCTTAAAAAAGTTTTGTTAGATAGGTATAGACAGTGGCGCAACCAGGATTTATTCAAGGGGGGGGTCCAAAAAAATTTATTTAACTACTGTTTTTCTGTCCTTTTCCTGAGTATATACATACATTTCATTTCTTAATAAACACAATTTGTCGAGTTTAAGACCAATAAAAAAAAAAACACACAATTATATTATTTACATTTTAGATTCTGAGTGGAAAGATAATTAATGTATTAATTTTACAATGATGTGTTTTTTTTTTAATTTTTTAAATTTTTTTTGTGTCTGTCATAACCTTTTAAGACAGTAAAAGTGCTTGGATTTTCTTCAACAGTTTCTT
>NW_021770539.1:14414-15895 GCF_005508785.2 Acyrthosiphon pisum | reverse complement strand
CAACTTTTATACTAAGAATTGAAAATTAAAACAAGATTCCACGTAGGTAAGTAGTTAATTCTGAAACCAAAAAATCTGAAAATACATAAGCACAGTTTATTTTTATAGTCATTTTAAGTTCGAATTTGAACGAAATTACATGTTAAAAAACCTAGAATAACTATTTTAGTTATTTTGTTGTGATTGTATAATATTATTTATGGGTACTTGAAACTTCTAAAGTATACTATTATATATCTATGATAGTGTCACGGTTTGTTGTTGATGTATAACGCGTTATAAGTACCTACCTAATGGATATTGTGATATTCCTGAGTATATTATAGGTCAATTTTTTTTAATACCATAGATATAAGTATATAATATGTCTTATACCTAGACCGACATACCGTCTCCGCTCAGAATCGTTTTTCTTATACAATGATATTAAATCATTGAATTCAAATTTAATACCATCCATTATACAGTGGCCCACTTGTAACGTACTGTACAGTAGAGCGACATCCACTTGCCCACCTTTTTTAAATTTATATTTACAATGTATGTCAATTAATTATTATCGGATTCGACGGGTTATCAATAAAATACCTAATGTCCAAATCTAATCTAATAACTAATAAGTAATAATGAAACTAATCAATAAAGTTCGATGAAAATTTTACGGAAACTTTTAAAAATAATAATAAAACTATGACATAAGCCAAGGGGGGGGTCCGGACCCGGGGTCCACCCCCCTGGGTTCGCCACTGGGTATAGATATTGGAAGAACTCGGGAACACTCCTCAATTTTTGGTGACTTTAGTCCCCCCTCAACATTTTTCCTACTTTAACCACTGTATATAACTTATAATATATATAAGTGTTCCTTATAAAGGTCTTTTTTTCTTTTAAGTAAAAACAACTTGTGTTTATCAGTAAGCAGATATTTATTTTATTAATATGAATAACATGATAATTTAATATATACAAATCTCTTACCTGTAAGTAAATAAACAACAATTTAAGGTTTATACTTAAAGGTCTCAATAATCTTATACTATAAAATGAATTAATTGTAGTTTTACATTAAGTATAATATTATTATATGTAATATAAGTTTTTTGTTACTCATCTTGACTGATATCAACCTACTGTAATCATTAGATACAGTGTGGTTGATAACAGCAGACAGCTTAATCATATGGGATAATAACTAATAAACAAGGAGTACATTTCCTTTACATATTATGAAGGTTATGAACTCATCTTCACGTATTATGACATTCAATTGCTATACGTTATAAAAAAATATATATTTGTTAAATGAATTATTTGAGATAAGTATAGTTTAAATTAGTAAATAATAGTTAAGTAAAAGTAAAAGAGTAGGTATACAGTGTACATTATGATAAAAGTTCAATAAAATTGTTTTTTATAATTTATTAATTAGAAGCTAGAAAGACACATTCACCCTTTATGTGATTTACATACTAATTAAAAAA
>NW_021770539.1:11012-12360 GCF_005508785.2 Acyrthosiphon pisum | reverse complement strand
AAAGATGGAATTCTGATTTGAATGATTTAGATTCTTATGGAACACTTGGAATCGAACAGTCGGCCACTGAAAAAGAGGTAGGTCAATTTTTAATCACTTATGTATTACTATTAAGAGGCTGTCAGCGCACTATTTGTTTTCTCTATCTGGCTCACACGCAACATAGACAAAATGCATTTACGCAAAAAATTTTTCGGAACTCGAGTCATATTATGCTATCTACTTGAAAAATGTATCTACCACAATTGTGTGTCGGCGTTGTATGTTATCTACAATTTTCCACCCCGCAATGTATAGATTTTAGGTGTCGTCTGGGTATCTGGGCATTAGTACATTAAAGA
Source organism: Acyrthosiphon pisum (assembly GCF_005508785.2). Classification (NCBI taxonomy): domain Eukaryota; kingdom Metazoa; phylum Arthropoda; class Insecta; order Hemiptera; family Aphididae; genus Acyrthosiphon; species Acyrthosiphon pisum. The sequence goes on along the minus strand of NW_021770539.1, from coordinate 12,019 downwards.
ACTTTTTTCCATGGACCTTGTACTCGTGACACATAAATTTTGTAAACAGGTTCAGAGTCATCAGAACTATTAGATTCAACATCAGATGAGACGGGTGAAGTACGAGTTATTACGGTAGCAGGCATACGATCGCCTACACACAGACGTCCTCGGTGATACTTAAACGCTTCCCTTGGAATAACGACTCGTAAATTTGGACTATTACACCGGTTACTCCCATTTTTGAACGGCGTTCAAATTTATCAACGCGAACGTCTCGGCATAAATTAAACCAATCTGTAACAGTAATACAGTATGTCTTGCTCTGCCGGTCCATTTTGCAGTATTTGTTACGTTCACTTCATTACACCAATACCAAACTAACTCCACTATGTGACACAAACTTAGACCACTGTTGTTTTTTCCGTTTACGTCGACATAAGTAAAGAATTTATTTTGTTTTCTGATGGACTGAAATATTTAGCATCCTTTCTTCTGACAACGTAAGCACTTTTCTTTAATAACTTTACCTTCTCCATCACGTTTGCGAGTGTTCTTCATATACTCCTTAAGGGCCCCTCCACATACTTCATTATTTGAATTAACTTTTTGGCATACTTTAGCAGTGGGCAAAACACCACGCTATTTTAAAAAATTAGTGCAAGATTCGTCATTGTAAATAACATGTCTATAAAAGTCAATAAAATGTTTCATTTTGATTTAACAAAAAATAATTATAATATGATATGTGTAAAGTATAGACTGTAGAGTGTAGTGTGTATTATTGATGTTTATAATTATATGGTTATACCTGAAATATTAGTTTCCGTCACTATTAAATATCTTTAATCGTGGTCTCCGTACAAAGTACATATCACCCGAAAGGTAGATAACATATAACGCGATCAAAGTACAGGTAGATAGTATATGACGCAAGTTCCACTTTATTCTATGTGCTTAAGTAATCTTAGAGTAGAGTCACTCATGACAATAATGATAGAGAATAATACTTTTGAGGGAATGACATC
>NW_021770539.1:7803-9480 GCF_005508785.2 Acyrthosiphon pisum | reverse complement strand
TACACTCTGTATTTTAAAACATTTAATGCATTCTGAAATAAATCATATTTATTTTAGGATGTATTATGTAATAACATTGAAAAATACTATGTCCATCACAATTAAAATTGTTGTTTAATATATTATGTCAATAAATTGCTCATTTCTTTGAAATATTAAAATATAATATTTTTCTTTTGATATGCGCTCTGTGTATGAATACATTTTAACTCTGTCGTGCATTCAAATAAAATGTCAGAGGTTATTAATTAGTAAACTAAAAATAATTAAAAACAGACTGAGGTCATATTTAGAGCAGAATTATTTAAAAATGTTAATGTCTATTGAACGGGATATTTTGGAAAATGTAGATTTTTCAGATGTACTTAAAATGTGAAAAATACTTCAGATTTAATGGAAAAAATGCTTGCTTGAATTATGCTTGAAAAATTGTTGAATGTAAATTAGATTTCAAAAAACTATTTTTTTCTGTATTTTACACTGAAAATTGCTTAGAATCGTTTCATTAGAGATATGATTTATTGTTTCGTTTCTTTAAGATTTAATACACCAACACCACTTTACACTACATAGACAAGGTATCCTCGTCTAATATCTCGTAGCAAAAGCGTCGTAACAGCATTTTTATTTTGCTCTAATTGAAATCAATAACTAATATTTTGGGTATATGGTAATACGGTATAATCACTTTTATAAATTATTATCGGAAATATTCGAAATAAAGTATTTAGTAGGTATATTTTCAGAGATTATCTGGACTACAAGACGAATGAATAGGTATATCATATATTTGATACAAAACCCGAAAAAGAAGGTATTCATAAAGAAGCTGTTATAAAGTGTTTTTTGGCCAATTTAGTTTTATAGAATACTGAGCGGTTTACCTCCCAGTCCGCCCCTGAATTTTAATTGTAAATGTTTTTACTTGTTTTTAGTTAGATTATGACAAGTTGGTAAATGCTAAGACTGCTGCAAAATTGTGCGAAAAAGAACGTGATTCGGATATAGCACCATTTATAGACAATATTAACAAAAGAAGAAATGAATTATCAGTAAAACGAGATACAGATGAACACAATTTCAAGGTAATTTTTGTTATTGTTAAATTTTCGTTTTTAAATTCAATTTTTCGTGTAGAAACCACTGGAGCGTTTAAGAAAAGAAAGTGATCTTAGGCAGCTAGAAACTGAAAAAGAAAAGAACGGTTCATTTATATTAAAATTAAAGTGGAAGAAACAAGGAGTATATAATAAAGCTAATTTAACATCATTGTTTTCTAAGGTAATTTATAAACATTATATTTTGAATATTTGTCTAATACACTATACAATAATATAGTATGGTGACAAATTAAGTGTTGTGGTTCTGAAAAATAGCAAATCTATGGCTTTTGTTGAGTACAAATCTAAGACTTCTGCTGTAAGTGATTTTATATTAAATTAAGGTAACCTTTGTACAAATACTTTTCTGTGTTCATACAAATATTATTTTACTAGTTAAACGCCAAAAATAAGGAAGTTGGTTTGGACAGTTGTCCTCTTATTGTGAGTTTTTTTGGGGATTTTGGACCAGACACTAAAAAGAGTTTTACTTAATCATACTTCTGCTTCAATTTCTAGTACTATCTTTCCAGCTTATCAAAATCAAATGACAAATCATACTGAAAATACTTAGAAT
>NW_021770539.1:4920-6417 GCF_005508785.2 Acyrthosiphon pisum | reverse complement strand
TAGATTGTCCGATCCGATGGATATGAATATTATTGTACTTTAAACTTGTTGTTTTTATTTAGACTCAGAATTAATAAGTAGATAAAAAGTTAACAATTATTATGAAAAAAAATCATTATAAATTCATTAATGTAGGTAATCTGTTCAAACGACCTCTAAGCGCAACGCAATTATTGTGGCAAATCAAAAAAAAGCAATACGACTACAATACATTTACATTTACTTTATCTAGGTTTACCTAATTAATCAGATGAGTTTACCTGTAAATAGTATGATCATGCGATATTATACCTCACATCATAATAATAAACTGATTACAAACTGCAAACACACATTTTTTTTTTTCATTAAATACGTAAAAGTTATTTAAAATTAAAAATTATTAAAGTGTTCTGATCAAACGATCTCTATATCCAATTTGATGTGGAAAGCCTAAAACAAAAATGAGTTCACAGCATTTATTTTATTTATATCTAATTATCTGACAATAATACCTACATAAACCGCCTATAAAATTTATATTCAGTAAAACCTGTTAAACCATAAATCAGTAAAAGAAAAAATGTTGTGAGTCAAGGTAATAATTAATATTATTTCTACACACACACACACACACACACACACACACACACACACACACACACACACCACACACACAAAATTGAAATTTGAAAACGATGTATTGAACACATTAACGATGAAGGAAGTTCATACACTTTTAAATGTCCTGTTGCGTCACACTGCAAAAATAGTAGTCTTCTATGTCATTCAGCACTATAAAATTAATACAATTCGAGATATTCTGTTAGATTTTCATCTAAAAAATAAATTAATCACAATTTAAATGTATAAGCTGTTTTATTAGTATTACAAATTGTAAACATTTATATTAATGATTGTATAATAAAAGTTGTAACCTTATAATAAAACAAATAATCTGTTATCCTACTTGGCTACAAGTCTACGAGATATAAAATCCATTATTAACACATTTAAGTTGATTAATACAATATTTATTTTTAAATGATTACAAATTATTAAAATATAATTAACGTCTTCAAGTAAAATAGTAAGTTATAACATATTATGATTTGGATTGATTACAATCACAAACATGTGTAGATTTTAGATATTCGTTTTTTACATTTTCTATAAATTCATTACCCTTACAAAGTAAAACAAATATACATTTAGGATTCCATTTTGCGTGTTCAACAAACGGAATGTCATCTTTGGTCCATTTTTGCAAGACCAGTCCACAACAAAAACATTCGACTATGTCAGCAGTTCCTGAATACTTTAAATCCGGCCTCAGATAACGAATATTTATTTTGACACAAAGTACGTGGAAATGAATTATACGATTTTAATCTCGATAAAAATGTAGTAAAATCTGAATGTACTGGATACGACTTATTTCTTACTAAATAAACCAATGAAGGAAAATCGTTAGAAAACTTCTGTAAATTCATGGTTTTCAATAAAACAAAAATAATT
>NW_021770539.1:3846-4870 GCF_005508785.2 Acyrthosiphon pisum | reverse complement strand
TATGAAATAAATTACACAGCTATTAAATATTGTTCAAACGTTTTTACATAAAAATACCTATGATATTCTAATTTATAATAATATGTTGTATTAAAAATAGTTAATAGCAATTTGTACAGTGGCATTACTCCAATAAAATAAATAAATTAGCAGTGTACCAAGTCACTATAATATTGAATGTACAACTATTGAATGGTACTTGAAAAAGTTTGACATAAAAAAGGTAAATAATATATGTGTTTCCGTCTCATCTGAGAGTTACTATTCACAGCAATTGATCCAGCGACAAAATGAATTATATCAATTATCATATATTTTAATATGTAAAACAGTAATTAATCAACAGCAATTTGCAGTTTTGTGGTGTGTACAAAATGTTGTGTATTACACATTTATCATAATGTATTACCTATTAGATTAGATTAGATATAAAACGAAGAAGAAAGGAACACAGCTATTAAATGGTGTTTAAACAGAAAATACTTACAACAGCCGTTTGAACACTGCCATAAAAATTTAAATAACATAATAATATGCAGATTCTTATCATTTACATACCTAGTACCTATCTATGCATTGTTATTAAGATATGTACAGTATGAATGGCTATTTAAATCGTTATTAGTGTTTCATACAATTATAGTTAAATGTTGTGCTTATAGCATTTGTTGTCAAGTAATTTACTCTTTTCGAGGGGATCCATTCCCTGACCCAAGAAATGTGTTTATTTTAATAAATCGTTATTGAACAAATGCACTATGAGTACGTCGTTAAAATCAATTGTATGTTTTCCAAATTAATAATTATTATAATATTCACTTAATTAAGAACCAACACTCATCAGTGACACCAAGATACAAAACAAATATTGTCAAATATTAATGAAATACAATTTATTTACACAGCAGTAGTAATAATCTAAAAATTGTAATAGAAATCACAATAGAAATCAACAGAAATACAACTATTAAATGGTGTTTAACACAAAACAAATACTCTTTTACTGAGCAAAACAATTACTACA
>NW_021770539.1:0-1678 GCF_005508785.2 Acyrthosiphon pisum | reverse complement strand
AAAGGACTGCGGGCCTTCTTCGGTTCAGAAGTAGCAATCTCAAGTGGAAACGGTCGCGGTCCAGTGGGTTCACTACGTACATCCGAGCCAACGTCACGTTTGTCATTCGATTCAGCCGCGGACACCATTGTCTGACATTTCCGAGATTTCTTTCTGGCCGCGGAACCTGCCACGTGTAATGCTTCGGTATGTCGTGGTACAAGTATTGTCGTGCATCCGCGTTGGTCGCGTTGAGCGCGAAGAACTGCGTGAGTTTCGTGTGACGTACAACTTGGTTCTGTAGCCGTTCTTCTTCTTGGCCCGGCGCAAAGTACACGTTCTGACGACCCTCCAGGTGAACAGGAAGCCTGACGACCACGTGACTTTTGCCGTGCAAATTGTACGAAAACAATCGCCAGATGGCTTCTGGCGGGCTGACGTATCTCGAGTTGACGTACCTAAAAAGAAATATTCAAAATATGACTAACAATACATTGACTGGCTCAATATAATATGATACCGTTTGGTGTTATTATTATTATTAATTATAATTATTCAAGTGAATTTAATTTATTTTTTGTTCTGTTGACGCATAGTATAGAAATAGAATAGAAACATTTAACCATACTAAGAACTTATTTATGAAAATTGTACGAAGACTTACAGTTCTTTACTGTTAGTGAACAGATACACCATCGGTGTGTCATTATTAGTTAGGCATACAATAAATGTGACTGATATATAATGATATGTTGTGATAAACAAATGTTGCAGTAGCACAGGTAAAACAAAAACGGCTTGAGTAGGTAAATATTAATATTAATCAATATAAGTTTACAATTTTAATAATTTACAGAGTTATAATTTGTATAATTTGTACTGTGAAAATAAGACATCAAATGTTAAGTCAAAGAAAAAACTTGTATGAGCTGGAATACATTATCTGTGTGACTGTGTATAAATCACTGTATAATATTATACACGAATGGCAAAGCTATAGGAATATTGATGTATATCAACGAAAACAATAATCCATAAAAGTGTGTTTCACTTGAATGAAAAAACATAAAAATAATAATAATAATAATACCTAAACAACACATTAAATGTAAAGTATATAATATAAAAGTATACAACTAAAAACCTAAAAAACATTGAGTAAAATAACACTGAACACACTGCTAAAAATAACACATGCATAAAATATTGTTAAATGCTAATAATTGTCATATGCTATGGTAATAATTTTCAATGTAATATCTATAATAAAAATCTATCAATAGCATGTAGGTACCACTGTGTACTAATGTAGTCCACTTATAAAACTCTCTGCAGAAGTACATAATGTATGGTACAACCTAGTATATATCATAATATATAATTATAAGACACTATTGATGGTAATTGATTTATTAGTCAGCTATTTATTTAATTTATGTATAGAATGTTTATTATACACAGCTTGAATGAAAACACATTAAAATAACGCATCAAATGTAATTAATAATAATACCTAAACAACACATTAAATAATATATATATATTGAAGTATAAAACTAAAGGTAATGGTAATGGTAATGGTGAATGTATAAAACTGCCCTAAAAAGTAGTAAATAATTAATACACACTGAACACCTAAATAAACGTATACAATCCACCATAATAATCATTATACCATACACATATTATATATAATAAT
>NW_021770538.1:83650-84410 GCF_005508785.2 Acyrthosiphon pisum | reverse complement strand
CAACCCAAAAAAATAATAATTTTTCGTATAACAATAGAATCAATCATCAGAGACCAAATGGTACGAATTTCAATGACAGGAATAGATCAAACAATTTTTCAAGACCAAATAATTTTATGCGCACAAATAATTACCCGCGAATGAATAACTATTCTCAACCGAATACTACCAATAGGCCAGTAATAAAATGCTATAATTGTAATGGAAATCATTATGCATCTCAATGTACAAATAATTCAAGACCTAATTATATAGGCAACAATAGTAACAACCGTCCACCTAATCGGAATAATTTTACACAACCTCCAACGAATTATAACATACAAGTAGCTTCATGCACGTATTGTAATCGAAACGGACATAACATTAACGAATGTTACAAAAAACGAAATGACGAAAATAGAAATCGCGATAGCTCGGGAAACGCCAACGTGTCGAACGAAGGGCGCGGTACTAGTTCGATAAACCAGATCATCGCAGAACAGCCAACGCCCGATGCTTTCACATCGTCGCAACTATAGAAAACAATCATATAACATTTAATTCACCGGCCGCAAAAACAAATAATTTGCACTTAATGATAGATACAGGCAGTCAGTAAACATACTCAAAATAAATTGCTTACGTGAAGAATTAGAAGTAGATGAAACGCAAAAAATTAATCTACGTGGAATAAACGAAGATCTCATTCAAACCATACGAAAATTGTTCATACCAATAGAATTAAATAACAAGAATATTAAAACAGAATTTCATATAG
>NW_021770538.1:57076-67068 GCF_005508785.2 Acyrthosiphon pisum | reverse complement strand
GTTTTTTACATTTTCTAAAATTCATTACCCTTACAAAGTAAAACAAATATACATTTAGGATTCCATTTTGCGTGTTCAACAAACGGAATGTCATCTTTGGTCCATTTTTGCAAGACCAGTCCACCACAAAAACATTCAACTATATCAGCAGTTCCTGAATACTTAAATCCGGCCTCAGATAACGAATATTTATTTTGACACAAAGTAGGTGGAAATGAATTATACGATTTTAATCTCGATAAAAATGTAGTAAAATTTGAATGTACTGGATTCGAATTATTTTTTTCTAAATAAATCAATGAAGGAAAATTGTTAGAAAACTTTTGTAAATTCATGGTTTTTAATAAAACAAAAAATAATTGGTTGAAAAAAAAAATTGAATCAATAAGATAATTTACTGAAAAAAAATTACCCGACTTGTTTGTACAACAGTTGCATAGTAACTGACTAAATGTTATTATTTTGTCTGTCAAATTAAAAATCGCTTTGAATTTTTTTTTATAAAATTACAGGGAGATTGGTTGTACTGTTAGGCATAGTTCATTGTTATTAAAATTATTGTTATATATAACTCATTTACTGTTAATCGTGTACAATATATTTTATGAAAAAAAAAAAAAAAACTGTAATTGAGGAAAAATTGAAATTGAAATATTTAAATATTTATTGTATGATATTAATACCTATTTGCTCTTTAAATTTTAAGTTATTTTTATTATTATTATTATAATTATTTTTAAAATTATTGTTAAAACTCATTTACTGTTAATGTACGTGTACAATATATTATATTTATATATATATTATATGAAAAAAAAAAAAAAAACTGTAATTGGAATTTATTTCCGTAATAAAGAAATATTATTATTATTATTATTATAGATTCCTGGTTAAACTTTTTTCATCTCCCCGTAAAAAGTGACTCAAAACCGCCAACCATACATATTAAAATTTTTAGCTATACGGTGATCGAATGTACTGCAAGGCGGACTTTCCTCCTTGAATTTTTTTCATCTCCCCGTAAAAAGTGCTTCAGAACCGCCAACCATACATATTAGAATTTTTAGCTATACGGTGATCGAATGTACTGCAAGGCGGACTTTCCTCCTTGAATTTTTTTCGTCTCCACGTAAAAAGTGACTCAAAACCGCCAACCATACATATTAGAATTTTTAGCTATACGGTGATCGAATGTACTGCAAGGCGGACTTTCCTCCTTGAATTTTTTTCATCTCCCCGTAAAAAGTGCTTCAGAACCGCCAACCATACATATTAGAATATTTAGCTATACGGTAATCGAATGTGCTGCAAGGGGGATTTTCCCCCTTGAACTTTTTTCATCTCCCCGTAAAAAGTGCCTCAGAACGCCAAATTACTACTACTGTGGGGGTGACCGTCGATGGCCATAATTTTGGACACTTGACCGCTGTCCACCCAATATTGAATCAGTCCTATTTTCTCTACAGCACAAAACAGACCTCTCCAGATATTATCAGTCACCAGCTCAAGTCATAAATATTACAACACCTCCGTACGAATAAAGTGAGTTTTATTTAATAATTATTATATGCAGTCGTATTACACTAGTGTAATGTCTATAATTTTTAAAATATCATTACTTTATATTATATTATACGAAATTAACAGGAGTTATATTTTTCAGTTCTGAATTCATACCCTATCAACATTCAACTACGTCAAGTCATACACAACTACACGATCTACTAAAAATAAAAGTTAGTTAATTTAATTAATTAATTATATTAATACAATTGTACAAAACATAATTTTAATTCAATATTAATAACCAATATTTTTGTTTTAGTTCAACTCGTCTCCGTAGTTCACTTCATCAATTCTCCAGTCCGCAGCAGAAACATCGAATAAAGTGAGTTAATTTCATTTTTATTAAAATAATAAAAATATCTATTCTCACTATGCGCCCGCGTTTAAATAATTTACTTTTTTCTAACATTTTTTTTTTTTTCTGTCCTCAGTTTAATATGGCTACGAATACGATCTTGCTGGAATCATTAAATGCGCAGTGCTGCAACGTAAATCTTTCAATCGGTGACCTCCAAAAGACGCCCCGTATCCGGTTAATTCGATGAAGAACGTCGATACCAAATTTGGCGTCGCGGTGACATGCATACTCCACGATGACTCAACCGGGGGAACGGTGAAGGTGTTCCTCCCGAAGTCGATAAGGATGACTGTGGAAGCATGTGAAACGTATAACCGTGGCGAGGGGGTAAGGTTAAGCCTAGTTTTTAGGGGGATGAATAATAGGAGTTTTGTGATAGGTTTTGAAAGAAATCTATTATGACTCTCCTATTAACATTATAATTAACTGTTAAAATGTTTTAATAAAAAAAATTAAAAATATGTTGTTATTCTCATTTTATCTAGATCCTTTAATTTTAAGGAACGTATAATATAATTATATACATTTAACAAGTTATATAATTATTATTCTGTCCGAGATGAGTTGGTTTTAAAAAATATATTATTTAATAATTATTATTATTATTATAAGGTTTATCCTCGTAAATATGAGGTTGGTTTTTTATTTAATATTATATAAGGTTTATATTATTTAATAATGATATCAGTAAGCATTTGATAAAAATTATATGGAATACAAAAATTCAGTATATAATAATGTTTTATTTAAATAACATTATAGGATTATAATTATACATATCCGTGTCAAATTTCAACAACAATATTTTTTCCAATGAAGAGTTTCTTTAGGGGGACTGACATCCCACAAATGAAAGCCACTCGGATGAAAAGACTGTGCATCATCTGAAAATATGACGCGCGATTTAGTTTTTATTTTTAAAAAAAACTATAAGTAGCAATTTTATTTATATTTATACTTGTATATATATATATATTAAGACTCACTTAATATTTCTCCACTGTCGGGGAATTGTCTAGATATCAGGTGTAGCATAGGTAACGGTATCCCCGTCCCACTCCGTTGACTTCTTATCACAGTGCGAATGAGCGGGGTTTTTTTTAAAAATAATCATAATAATAATAATGTTTTCGAGACCTCGGTATAATATATCTGATAAGTATGTATGAAGATAAGGGTAAGTATAAGATAAGATAAGTATGGGTAGATAAATAAAGATAAGATAAAATATGATAAGGATGAGAAGATGGGATTGCGATACTAAAATAATAATAATAATAATAATTTAAAATACGATATTATATATAAACGTTGTTATTATATTTTAGCATCATACAAATTATTATGTATAATATGATGACTGATGAATTTCACAATTATAAAATATATATACAATTACAATAACAATAATAATAATAACAATGATAATACTAATTTAGTTAATCGCGAGGTAGTGACCGTGCGCGTACGTACAAATGTTATCAGGTAACACGTACCGCTTATCATCAGCCCTATTTAAAACTAATTTTATGGTTCTAACCGTACGCAATTCGTGCCTAAACGACCGTATAGAAACATTTTCTCTATACGGCGTGAAAGGCATGTAGCTATAACAGTGCGGAGGATGCGCGAGCGGGGGCGACGGAGTCAAATGTGCGGTAGGCGTGGAGGCGATCCGGTGTATTTGGGTGACAGCTTTCAGCGCGGAGTCGGCAGCGATCATTTTTCCCATACTAGCGTCGAATTCATCGTCGCACTCGTCGGATTCCGCATCGTCGTCCGCGTCGGCAAATAAGCATCGCTTATGTTCGGCGAAAGTGAGGTGATTTCTGATCACGTGCCTCATAACACCCTTTGCACGAATTGTGACCTCCTGTTCCACGTCGTATGCATAAGACTTGGCGCGTAAAGCTACAAATTCGTACACCATCCTGGAGCCACACTCGAATTTAAAAAATCCCGGAATGCGCTTCCGAGCGGTCGTATAACACTTGTGGTTGTGTGGGAAATTCGAGTTGTCCATAAACCGCATCAAATTCGGATGGTTGATCAAATCGGCGAAAAAATCGTCCGTCGTCACGCTGTAGAATAGTGAATCTGTAACATGTAATAATAATAATTAAAAAACTGCATAGGACTTCAAAAGTTTTGTTTATATATATATATATATATATATACACACACCAGTATCGGTATATAACAACTCTATCTTTTCGTTGTAATGTTGTTTCATTACATCATAATGAAACCCGTACATTAGAACTTTGCTTAGTTCAAGTACGGAAAATCCTACGTAGATCGGCTTACAGAAATCCACTTCTTTGCCGTGTTGCGTGACCACCGATAGATTTTCGTTGTAAGTTGTGCAGTATTTGAACGTCGGTCGGTTAATGAGCTTTCGCATCCTGCGTGGGCACGAAACAAGCTCTAAGTCAAATCGCAGTCGCATATTCTCGATCGTCTTCCCTGCGTACATACAGTAGACGATATGTAAAGTTTAAGTAGTTCAAAGTTCAGAAAAAATATTTTAAAAAAATATTTACATTTTTAAATAAATCTATAAAAGAACATACCAAACACAGAATTGTTTAAGTCCTTAAAGAATTGTTCTTCAAATTTGTTGGCCGCCCGCTTGCGCAATTCCGTGTTGAGGTTTATGTACGGAGCCATCCATGGGGATTGTCGGAATTCCAATACTCGGTGCGTCTGAAATGTACGAAAAAAATAATAAGATCTGTATACACAAAATAATAATATTAATAATCACTTTTTCTACTACGACGCCATGAGCCATGGCCTGTTTTAAATTCATATAATGAACCACGTAGCGTTCTTTCCGCAGAAATGTGACCATCAACTTTCGGACAGTCGACCCGTGCGGAATGCTGGCGTGAGGCAAGAACGGCATATCGTTGTGCGCATCGTGTAGATCCCGTGGGTATATTATATCCACTTCGTAAAATCTACCCACATCGTCTGTCGCGCGCATCCACTCCAACTGAGCTAGCGCTACCTCTGGGTTTCCCGAGTACCATACGAAATCTGCAATCGGCATATACTGACACATTGCGTACCCGTACAAATTGTTTGCTAAATAAATTTGGAAAAAAACACGTATTAATATACGTGTACATATATTTTATATTTCATAATCACCATCTAGGTATATGAGCGACGTGTTTGGTTCTTCCGCATTGTATCCGGGCGTCTCAGGGTTGTTGGCACGCGCATGACGCTTGCTAGCCTCCACTAGTCCACTACGCGTGCCGGACTCCAGAAAGAGAACTTTTTCAAAATCGACCAAAAGTTCAAGCTCAACTTTCGTAAGCCTTAGCAAACAGTCAAAGCTGAATCCGGGCGACGTGTAGTAATGTGCAGGATCCAGGTGATATGTGGCCATACATATATCTCTGAAATTTTCGAACACATCAGCGCTTAACAACACATCGACTTTAAGGTACAGATCGCTATAAGCGCCAAGCGTTGTACAGTCGAAATGATTCCAAACCCTGGTCGCATGATCGTAGTCTTCGTCACACACGTGCGTCTCCGTCAAAGCGCTGTAGAACTGGAACCTGTCTGGTAACGATGGTACTTGTAATTTATCCCACGAATCCGTGTATTCGTACGGATAAACCCCTTTCCGTGTGACCAACGACATCTCCGACGGGGCGAACACTTTCGAGACTTCGCGAAACTTATCAAAGTTCGCGGAGGAGAGGTTCTCCGCCAAGTGTGCCAAGCTTGACACCATGAACCGACACGTGTCTACAAACCTGACGGAGAACGAGTTGTTTATATACTTCGAAAATGAAATCTACTTCTCCTCAGTGTTCGCGATTACAGATATTCGATTATTGTCGTCGTTCGCTAAATTTGTCACGATAAAATGCGCGTCGTAGTTCGACAGATTATGCAGGAAGCACGGGACGAATTTTGGCGTTTTCAACTTGAGGTTGCACGTGTTGCATAATGTTTTCAGAAAACGACCCGACAAGTGATCGTGATGTGCAGTTTTACAGTTACGCTCGGTAAACGCACCGCTGCACAAGTCACACATCACCTTGGCGTCATGCAAGCGACAATCCTCAACACTCATAGAAATCGGCACGTTAACTTCCTTATACAATCTGGCTATTTTATCGGCCACACCGAGCACATCGCGGACAAAACGCTTGGCCACATCGTCTTCGGTCGCCGAGCCTCGGAAAATGACGGGAGCACTCGGAATGTCGAACTGGTCAAATAAATCTATTGGTACCCCCTCCGCTGCGACGACGAGGTAACCGTAACTCATGGGGTGGTGCGTATGCATCACAGTGGTATTTGCGCCTTGTTTCCGTGACGTTTTCACTAGTAAGGCTTCGAAGTCGGCGTATACTACGAATGGCAGGCGTTCGGTCTTACTCCACGCCTTGAATTTAAGCGTATCCCCCTCTTTCGGCATCAGAGGCAATACGGGTTTGTGCGTGCCGCACGACAAACGATGCTTCGTCAACGCCTGCTTGCCGTGTAATTTATATTTCAATGGGCGGTCCTCGAAACTAGTGAAACATCGCTTGCAGAAAAATAAGCGATGTTGGTGGTTATTTTTTTGCGAGCTGGCTAGACGTGAAAAATTAGAAATGAACGCATAATGATTCTTGTCATCCTTCCCGGTAATCAGTAGCAGGTCAAAATGATTCTCCTTTTCTTCACCCGCGATGCGCAGCGGGTACGCGACAGATTGTGTGGATGATTTTTTTTATTATTTTTATTTTTCTCGCAATTCCTTATACCGTATACATAGACGGTCGTCCCGGGATTTGACTTTTCAAATACCTTTATCTCCGACATGGGGGTGGGAGTTGACACTGTAGAAAAGTCGTAACGATGCTCTTCCCTCGTATAATTAGCGCCTACTACCGAACGATTGTCACGTGGTACATGTTTGGCTAGAATCGCCCACTTAAAACATTGCCGGTCAATATTTTGTGGGTTGATAACAGCCTTCCGGCTCAGAATACTTTCCGGCAACGGTAAGTACGACGATCCCCCCCATAGGCGTGTACTCGTACACACCCAAGAGCAAACCGTCGATGTGCGATAAGGTGAACCCACTATACTTTCCGGCGTAACAATCCTCTTCGGCCAGGAGAGTAGAGAAATCGCGATCGACCAAACCCTCGACGTTGCTATGGGCATAGAGTTCTCGGGCCGAAGTTTTAAACGCCCGATTTTGAGCCGAATTATGTAAGTTGGGTATAACGTATGTAGCCTCTAGTTTCAAGTTGTATTTTATAATGTTAATACACGTGTGTTCGCGTAATTTTGTGATTAGTTCGGTCTCTATAGAATTTAGGAACGCACGGTAACTGACTGCATTATCGAGATTTTTCCTAAAATACCACACGATCGTACGATTGAGCGAAGACTCAATCTCGATGAAGCCTGGCCGATTATTATCTTTATTCATTCGCGCCATCTTTCTTTTGATATTTTTTCGAGTATTTTCCGTATGAGCCACAAATTCCCCGGTTGGTGGTGGTGGTGAAAGCGAAAGTGGTAGTGCGGCGGTCGCGGGGGATCTTGCGTCGGGTGCGTTGACGTTGGCGTGTTCGGGTGGCGGGGAAACGATCTCCGGTGTGCGGGCGGACAATGATGATGAGGCTTGAGGCGGGGAAGTAGATGTACTCGCACGACGGCGGCGTGTCGAGATGACCGTCGGAGTCAGAACATCTGGCAGAGCATGCGGTGTAGTGGTGGGGGGTGCCCACTTTATGACTGATGCATGACCTAACATATATTATTAATATTAAGATAGTGTCGTTATTATTATTTATAAGAGAAACAAATTATTTACCCATTGCACCACCTATCCGTACAGCACAGTGGAATTCTGGAGTGTTTTTAGCGATCTCTATTTTAAAAATAATTTAATTAATAACCCCGAGTAAATCATTGACGAGGCGGGAAAAAACATCTTTGTGTGAAATATGAATATTTTGCTATACATAAATCTAGCTAATTTAACATATCTTATTCGAGGTATAAAAAATGATACAAACTAGTTTTTATACTTGTGTATAAATAACTAAGAGGTTTTTTTCCGGATCAACGACATAATATTCAATGTACTTACTGTGGCATTTTTGAACATGGATACTGAGTTTGTCTCGGCGCGTGAACGCCTTGAGGCATATCCCGCACGAATTAGTCGATCCATTGTGAGTTTTGACGTGTCTATTCAGATGACACTTATGTGCGTACACTTTTTCACATAACACACAGTTATAAAACATTTTTAAATATTTTATACTAGAGAAGTTATTTTAACAGAGTGAGCGAGATAATACGGATGTACACCAGTTGTCAACGAGCTGCACTGACCGTCTGATTAGTAGAACACATGGGGTTGCCCGAATATCAAATGCGGAGATGTGTAGAAATATTCGGCCGCTAGTAGTAAGCGGCGCTGGGACATAATACATTTTATTATTAAGGGTTCACAGTATGTACATCACACGACATGTGGTGGCAATGATAACTATGCTAGCCGCGACGGTAATAATATGCTGCAGATCTGTCTACAGCGGTCAAGACTGTTATCTGATAACTGGAGATAACTAAATATTGTATCGCCATTCAAATATTTTAATTTATATTATTATTGTTTTGAATATAACTTGTAATGTCGCTCGCTATCGCCGTATAGCCGACAGTTGCTTACAGACGGTTACACTGGCTAGAAGTTTCTTATTCACGTTTAAACGTTAACAGTTGGAACGCATTATTTACGATTTAAAACATTTTCATACACTTCATTTGCAATGAATTTATTAAAATGTACCGTCGATTCCCGATCACTAGTGCGTTTGGTACGTGAGAACTCGGATCCTGAATATCCTCAGTATACAAGCTTTTTATCGAGGCTGAAAACATTCGATTCACATTCGCCTCGATCTTGTCAAGATAAATATTCACTGGCCACCAGCGGATTCACTTATACCGGGTCGGACGACTTGGTTCAATGTCACTACTGCGGCTTATTGTTGGGGCAATGGGAGGAAAATGATGAAGTGTGGCAGCAACACGCCATGCACAACCCCAAATGTGTATTCGTATTATTATATAAAGGCATGGAATTTATTGAAAATGTAAAAAATGAACTTAATAACAAGCGTAGTAATAATGACGGCCTTCGAGACTGTAGTTGTAAATCAGAACCATATGATGTTGGTAATAATCACGATAATAGTAATAGTCGAACCCATTTATGTAAATCTGAATCGTACGATTTTGTCGGGTGATCTTTAGCACCACCCATTGTCGCGGTCGTTATCGCAACGACCGCGGTGTCTCCATCGATGTCCGCGAGATCGTGTTGCGCGTGTTAGGCGTTTGTGGTTGGTACAGCCAGTTCGTGCCACACTATGCCGAGATCACAGCACTGCTCACGAGTCTGTTGGCCAAAGGGACCAAATGGCGTTGGTCAGAAATTGAGCAAGAGGCGTTCCGGAAGTTGAAGGAGTCTTTGGTGTCCGCACCACGGCTCTGTCCTCCTCTTCCGGGTAAGCCATTCAATCTACAGACCGACGCAAGCGAAGTCGGAGTTGGTGCCGTGCTCTTCCAGCGGGGGAGAGTGGTGACAGGAAAATCGTTTCCTACGCCAGCAAAAAACTCAATCCAGCACAGGGAAGATACTCGGCAGTCAAACGTGAATGTCTAGCCATAGTTTGGGCGGTTGACAGGTTCAGGCCGTATCTTGAGTCTGGTAAGTTTATGTTATTCACAGATAACGCGGCACTCCGATGGTTACAGCAAGCTCGCTGTACCAACAGCAAACTAACGCGATGGGCGCTACAACTCGGGGCTTTCGATTTTGAAATTCGGCACGTGCCCGGAGTAGAAAATGAAGCAGCCGACGCGCTATCCCGTTGTCCGGTGGGACCGAATACAGTGGGACGAAGAATCGTTGGAGAACAATATCCACGATCCCCCTGTGATTCGGCCCGGAGTGTCCGGAGAACTTCCGGAGTCTTCGGTGATCTGTCCGGCGTGTCCGGAGGATCCGGTGTGGGTGTCACCC
>NW_021770538.1:53933-54999 GCF_005508785.2 Acyrthosiphon pisum | reverse complement strand
GACGGAGAGTAAAAACCCTACTAAGTTACATGTCTCAGCGATGAAGCGAGCTGTAGGGACCGTCAGAGAACATTAGCTAACCATACCTTTGTTTTAGATGGCAGAACGAGCAAACCCGCCACCAACCCGCAACAACCGGCCATCCCGTGGCATGATCGCCACTCATGTGGAAAAGCTCCGGGCAATGGCCGCGCAATTGTTGCGCGAAGCCAGGAGGCTGTCGGGCGATGGTCCGGAGGACACGGTCGGCGGTTGGTCAGGCGGTTGCTCAGCGGTGGAGCAGCCCGTGGTGCAGCCGGTAGCCCAGCAGCCACCCATCCAGTCACCAGCCCAGCAGCCCTCCACCCAGCAGCCACCCGTTCAATCACCAGCCCAGCAGCCCGCCGTCCAGCAGCCATCCGTGCAGCCGCCAAACACGCCGGAGCAACAGCTGTCCGTGGTCGAGCGGTGGATTGAGGCCATGGAGGTGTCTGCCGAGGCCCTGCACCCCGACCTGGAGTAGTCCGGTTGTTCGGACGCGTCTCGCGGACTCGGGGGGGAGTATGTCGCGGTCGTTATCGCAACGACCGTGGTGTCTCCATCGACGTCCGCGAGATCGCGGCCGAAAACCGGTCTGGCCGTCGCCGGCGGTGGCTAGTGACGGCGGGGTCAGCAGCTTTTGCGAGACCGTCGTCAACGACACACGTACCGTGAGATCGCTGTCTGTGATATATTTATTGAATAACTGTATCAATAAACGTGTTGTCATTTGACATAAAAGTGTGTTTCTCATTACCAAACCGTTCCTGACACCTACACCATGTTCTTTATAACAGATACAGAATAACCTATTTAATATATGTATATATGATATTTGTATTGAATAAACATCGAATTATCTTAAACAATTAAATCGTGTTAATATTTGACTTGGTATCCTGGTAAAAGTATGTATGTATGTATGAATGTATGTATGTATGAATGTATGGGTATGTATGAATGTATGTATGTATGTATGTATGTATGTATGTATGTATGTATGTATGAATTTACCTATCTATGTATGTATATATATGATAAAATTCGA
>NW_021770538.1:53007-53833 GCF_005508785.2 Acyrthosiphon pisum | reverse complement strand
TATCTGTTCGCGGGACACTGTGTCATTCATTTTACTCCATATACGTAAATATTTATATATATAATATATATTGCATATGTATACCATACAAATGCATATTTTGTACATATCGTAATACTTATATTATGATTGTAAAGACTTGTGCATGAATAATATTATTAAAAAAAAATAATATTCGTTATATTAATATTATTATTATTATTATTATTATTATTTAGAAAGGCGAAATGGTAATTATAAGGGTGGGAGGGAAGGGGAGAGATTAGAATTTTCTATTATTGTTGACGAAAATGAGTGTGATAGCTGACGATTTAGCCACAGATTTGCTATACGTATACCATTATACAATAAAGCACTACGTTGAAATTCCCCACATTAACTTGGGAACATGGATAAGACGAACATCGCATCAGTATTGGTGAATGTAATACGAGCAAATGGGGGTATAAAACAAAAATATTGCTCATTAAAAATTAGTCAATTTGAAACAGTCACATTAATAAGTAACCCATCTACCGATTCACGCGAGGTTGAGGAGTATTCGAAAATAGGAGAGATTTTAAAAGCCTCATTGCTACAGTTATACAAATTTTACTCCATATAGTGCACATTTCTCTATAGAAGTGTAAATTTTATTATATAATGTGTCGTATATTGTAGACAGTCGTCGCTGTAATATTTTTTAATGTAAAAATCAACGTAGCAATTTAAATATTAATATAGGTCAATGAAGCAAGATGTGCTGAGACAGCAAAAACCATTTGACTATATAACACCGCCGTACGCGAAAGAACACGGGTCCCCGTGGTCACGGAGTGAGTCAGTG
>NW_021770538.1:35354-52210 GCF_005508785.2 Acyrthosiphon pisum | reverse complement strand
CTATACGGGTGATACTACAAATGTTATCGCGTAACGCATTTTACTACAAAAATATTCGCGTGTCTATGTAATTATGTTATATAATATAAGGATCAGGGATTCTATACATTCACTAGACCTCGCTGAAACACTCATTTTAAATATAATTTGTAGAATTAATATAATTTCGACTTGTTATATTATACGATATTATATTCTCTAAATATCCATATTCGTATTTTGGGGACACGAATATCGAGTTTTTACAAACGAATAAGTCGCATCTGGACGGACATATACGGGGTTTGAAGCACGGGACGTCGCTTCGAACGGACATGGTCAAGACAGTCGCAACGATTAGCTATACACTGCGCAGGATCCGCTAAAGGGTCGACCTTTTTCGTCGTAATTTATATACATATCAACGTCTACATATCAATATCTGGTGATGGTTGATTTAATCGAAATAAATGACGCGAAAATTACTTCACTTGGTGAAAAGTTTACAAAAGAACTAGCTATACTAAGTAATATATCCGTGATGAACGAGAAAAAAATCTCGACGCTTGGTGACGGGGCTCGAGTGATTGAAATGAAAATAATGCAAATAGAATCAACGCTTGTGCCGACGGTCGATAAATATTTTTCGGTTACCAATAATAAAATTGAATCTTTAATAGAGTCCATATAGATTGTAAATAAAAATAACAAAGATTTGATAACTAACTTGACTCACGCGTACGCCAGAATAGTAATTCTGGAGAGCAGGGGTAGCGGGAAATAATCAGTAATCGTTCGTGTCTGCCGGTGGTAAGACGATATATTATATAATAAATATTATATATATGACGAGTATGATGGCATCGGCTATTTTGGATATTCATTGTATACTAGGTCCAAACTCTAAGTATTTGATAAAAGAAATGTCTATAGTAGACGTGGACGGGTGGGCTAGCCAGCATTGGATTTTTAAACATTCTTGTTCACGCGAAAATACGTCGAAAGTCCGAACTGTCAACAAGTGGTTATATCGCAATTATCATAAACTGTCTCCGATTTGCGGAGACGTCGAGTACTCAGAAATAGGCAACATTTTCAAATCGCTACCTTTTGAATGCATTTACGTGAAAGGCGAAGAAAAACGGCGAATCATAGAAGATTTCCTTCCCGATGTCAGAATTCACGAGATGGGTGAGGATTTGGACTGTCCACGCCTAGACCAGTTACATGAGCGGTTAACCGAAAATATACACCGCCAACCGTGTTGTTTATACCATAAGGATTTAAATCATAGACTATGCACGTATAATAGGGTTTTTATATTGTTAAAATGGTTTAAAAATAATACGTGAAAATAATTGTATGGTATATTATATATAATTTAATTTCTGTACATAATATTTCTGAAATAAATACATATTATATTATATAATGTTGTACTGCGTTTTATTACACAAATATGTGTGTGTATGTATATGTATATATATAATTGACATCTGGGTTCTACGTTCACACGGACTTACGCCCGACCCTGCATTCCTTAACGATTCTTTTAAAAATAATTTGTAGAATAATATAGTGTAATTTCTGTATACACGATATTACTATATTTCACCCTTATATTTATATTATGGGTACGAATATCGAGCTTAGTCAACAAAAATAAGCCACATCTGGACGAACATTGACGGGGTATTAAGAGCCCCGCCAGCCTACGTCGGTGGCCTGGTGGACTCACATGATGGCCAAGACAGTGACCGTCGGGTGATCCGACGGATGCACGTGGTCAAGACGGCAAATTCCGGTATACGACGCGCAGGATCCGCCCCAAGATCGACCCTTTTCTTTATACATATGTGTGTATATCAATCAGCGAACCAGTTCGGTATTGCGCGCGTCGAACGGTGTAGGTGGGGGTGGCCGTCGATGGCCATAATTTTGGACACTTGACCGCTGTCCACCCAATATTGAATCAGTCCTATTTTGTCTACAGCATAAAACAGACCTCTCCAGATATTATTAGTCACCAGCTCAAGTCATAAATATTACAACACCTCCGTACGAATAAAGTGAGTTTTATTTAATAATTATTATATGCAGTCGTATTACACTAGTGTAATGTCTATAATTTTTAAAATATCATTACTTTATATTATATTATACGAAATTAACGGGAGTTATATTTTTCAGTTCTGAATTCATACCCTATCAACATTCAACTACGTCAAGTCATACACAACTACACGATCTACTAAAAATAAAAGTTAGTTAATTTAATTAATTAATTATATTAATACAATTGTACAAAACATAATTTTAATTCGATATTAATAACCAATATTTTTGTTTTAGTTCAACTCGTCTCCGTAGTTCACTTTATCAATTCTCCAGTCCGCAGCAGAAACATCGAATAAAGTGAGTTAATTTCATTTTTATTAAAATAATAAAAATATCTATTCTCACTATGCGCCCGCGTTTAAATAATTTACTTTTTTCTAACATTTTTTTTTTTTTTTTTCTGTCCTCAGTTTAATATGGATACGAATACGATCTTGTTGGAGTCATTAAATGCGCAGTGCTGCAACGTAAATCTTTCAATCGGTGACCTCCAAAAGGACGTCCCGTATCCGGTTAATTCGATGAAGAACGCCGATACCAAATTTGGCGTCGCGGTAGCATGCATACTCCACGATGACTCAACCGGGGGAACAGTGAACGTGTTCCTCCCGAAGTCGATAAGGATGACTGTGGAAGCATGTGAAACGTATAACCGGGGCGAGGGGGTAAGGTTAAGCCTAGTTTTTAGGGGGATGAATAATAGGAGTTTTGTGATAGGTTTTGAAAGAAATCTATTATGACTCTCCTATTAACATTATAATTAACTGTTAAAATGTTTTAATAAAAAAAATTAAAAATATGTCGTTATTCTCGTTTTATCTAGATCGTTTAATTTTAAGGAACGTATAATATAATTATATACATTTAACAAGTTATATAATTATTATTCTGTCCGAGATGAGTTGGTTTTAAAAAATATATTATTTAATAATTATTATTATTATTATTATAAGGTTTATCCTCGTAAATATGAGGTTGGTTTCTTATTTAATATTATATAAGATTTATATTATTTAATAATGATATCAGTAAGCATTTGATAAAAATTATATGGAATACAAAAATTCAGTATATAATAATATTTTATTTAAATAACATTATAGGATTATAATTATACATATCCGTGTCAAATTTCAACAACAATATTTTTTTCCAATGAAGAGTTTCTTTAGGGGGACTGACATCCCACAAATGAAAGCCGCTCGGATGAAAAAACTGTGCATCATCTGAAAATATGACGCACGATTTAGTTTTTATTTTTAAAAAAAACTATAAGTAGCAATTTTATTTATATATATATATAAGATCGTGCGATTCCGCGAATAATTCAGGTGACTAAAAATAAAATAAATTTTAACTTAAGTAGATTGGTACAAAATTATAAAACTTACCACACATCGAGTCTTGGGGATATAGTTGAAAAACGAACATTCCTCTGACGACATATTAATATATAGTTATTACACGTTCGTATATGAATATATCCAAAGACTGACTGCAGATGGAGAGCTGCCGTCAGAACACCGTATGTAGACATATAAATCCCCGTCCCACTCCGTTCACTTCTTATCACAGTGCGAATGAGCGGGGTTTTTTTTTAAAAATAATCATAATAATAATAATAATAATAATAATAATAACGTTTTCGAGACCTCAGTATAATATATCTGATAAGTATGTATGAAGATAAGGGTAAGTATAAGATAAGATAAGTATGGGTAGATAAAGATAAGATAAAATATGATAAGGATGAGAAGATGGGATTGCGATACTAAAATAATAATAATAATAATTTAAAATACGATATTATATATAAACGTTGTTATTATATTTTAGCATCATACATATTATTATGTATAATATGATGACTGATGAATTTCACAATTATAAAATATATATATACAATAACAATAACAATAATAATAACAATGATAATAATAATTTAGTTATTCGCGAGGTAGTGACCGTGCGCGTACGTACAAATGTTATCAGGTAACACGTACCGCTTATCATCAGCCCTATTTAAAACTAATTTCATGGTTCTAACCGTACGCAATTCGTGCCTAAACGACAGTATAGAAACATTTTCTCTATACGGCGTGAAAGGCATGTAGCTATAACAGTGCGAAGGATGCGCGAGCGGGGGCGACGGAGCCAGATGTGCGGTAGACGTGGAGGCGATCCGGTGTATTTGGGTGACAGCTTTCAGCGCGAAGTCGGCAGCGATCATTTTTCCCATACTAGCGTCGAATTCATCGACGCACTCGTCGGATTCCGCATCGTCGTCCGCGTCGGCGAATAAGCACCGCTTATGTTCGGCGAAAGTGAGGTGATTTCTGATCACGTGCCCCATAACACCCTTTGCACGAATCGTGACCTCCTGTTCCACGTCGTAAGCATAAGACTTGGCGCGTAAAGCTACAAATTCGTACACCATCCTGGAGCCACACTCGAATTTAAAAAATCCCGGAATGCGCTTCCGAGCGGTCGTATAACACTTGTGGTTGTGTGGGAAATTCGAGGTGTCCATAAACCGCATCAAATTCGGATGGTTGATCAAATCGGCGAAAAAATCGTCCGTCGTCACGCGGTAGAATAGTGAATCTGTAACATGTAATAATAATAATTAAAAAACTGCATAGGACTTCAAAAGTTTTGTTTATATATATATATATACACACCAGTATCGGTATATAACAACTCTATCTTTTCGTTGTAATGTTGTTTCATTACATCATAATGAAACCAGTACATTAGAACTTTGCTTAGTTCAAGTACCGAAAATCCTACGTAGATCGGCTTACAGAAATCCACTTCTTTCCCGTGTTGCGTGACCACCGATAGATTTTTGTTGTAAGTCGTGCAGTATTTGAACGTCGGTCGGTTAATGAGCTTTCGCATCCTGCGCGGGCACGAAACAAGCTCTAAGTCAAATCGCAGTCGCATATTCTCGATCGTCTTCCCTGCGTACATACAGTAGACGATATGTAAAGTTTAAGTAGTTCAAAGTTCAGAAAAAAATATTTTAAAAAATTATTTACATTTTTAAATAAATCTATAAAAGAACATACCAAACACAGAATTGTTTAAGTCCTTAAAGAATTGTTCTTCGAATTTGTTGGCCACCCGCTTGCGCAATTCCGTGTTGAGGTTTATGTACGGAGCCATCCATGGGGATTGTCGGAATTCCAATACTCGATGCGTCTGAAATGTACGAAAAAAATAATAAGATCTGTATACACAAAATAATAATCACTTTTTCTACTACGACGCCGTGATCCATGGCCTGCTTCAAATTCATATAATGTACCACGTAGCGTTCTTTCCGCAGAAATGTCACCATCAACTTTCGGACAGTCGACCCGTGCGGAATGCTGGCGTGAGGCAAGAACGGCATATCGTTGTGCCCGTCGTGTAGATCCCGTGGGTATATTATATCCACTTCGTAAAATCTACCCACATCGTCTGTTACGCGCATCCACTCTAACTGAGCTAGCGCTACCTCTGGGTTTCCCGAGTACCATACGAAATCTGCAATCGGCATATACTGACACATTGCGTACCCGTACAAGTTGTTTGCTAAATAAATTTGGAAAAAAACACGTATTAATATACGTGTACATGTATTTTATATTTCATAATCACCATCTAGGTATATGAGCGACGTGTTTGGTTCTTCCGCATTGTACCCGGGCGTCTCAGGGTTGTTGGCACGCGCATGACGCTTGCTAGCCTGCACTAGTCCACCACGCGTGCCGGACTCCAGAAAGAGAACTTTTTCAAAATCGACCAAAAGTTCAAGCTCAACTTTTGTAAGCTTTAGCAAACAGTCAAAGCTGAATCCGGGCAACGTGTAGTAATGTGCAGGATCCAGGTGATATGTGGCCATACATATATCTCTGAAATTTTCGAACACATCGGCTCTTAACAACACATCGACTTTAAGGTACAGATCGCTATAAGCGCCAAGCGTTGTACAGCCGAAATGATTCCAAACCCTGGTCGCATGATCGTAGTCTTCGTCACACACGTGCGTCTCCGTCAAAGCGCTGTAGAACTGGAACTTGTCTGGTAACGATGGTGCTTGTAATTTATCCCACGAATCCGTATATTCATAAGGATAAACCCCTTTCCGTGTGACCAACGACATCTCCGACGGGGCGAACACTTTCGAGACTTCGCGAAACTTATCAAAGTTCGCGGAGGAGAGATTCTCCGCCAAGTGTGCCAAGCTCGACGCCATGAACCGACACGTGTCTACAAACCTGACGGAGAACGAGTTATTTATATACTTCGAAAATGAAATATACTTCTCCTCAGTGTTCTCGATTACAGATATTCGATTATTGTCGTCGTTCGCTAAATTTGTCACGATGAAATGCGCGTCGTAGTTGGACAGATTATGTAGGAAGCAAGGTACGAATTTTGGCGTTTTCAACTTAAGGTTGCACGTGTTACATAATGTTTTAAGAAAGCGGCCCGACAAGTGGTCGTGGTGTGCAGTTTTACAGTTGTGTTCGCTAAACGCACAGCTGCACAAGTCACACATTGTCTGGGCTTCATGCACGCGACAATCCTCAACACTCATAATGATCGGTACACTTACTTCCTTATATAATCTGGCTATTTTATCGGCCACACCGAGCACATCGCGGACAAAGTGTTTGGCAACATCGCCTTCGGTCGCTGAACCACGGAAGACGACGGGGGCTCTCGGTATGTCGAACTATTCGAACAACTCTGTCGGAACCCCCTCCGCCGCGACAACATGGTACCCGTAGCTCATTGGATGGTGTTCGTGAATCGCCGCGGTTCGTGCCTTGTTTTCGCCCCGTTTTCAGCAGTAGGGCTTCAAAGTCAGCATATACCACGAACGGCAGGCGCTCCGTCTTACACCACGCCTCAAATTTGAGCGTGTCTCCTTCTTTCGGCATTAGAGGGACAACCGGTTTGTGTGCACCGCACAGTAAACGATGTTTGGCCAGTGCCCTCTCTCCATGTAATTTATATTGTAATGGGCGGTCCTCAAAACTGGCGAAGCACCGTTTGCAGTAAAACAATCGATGTTGGTGGTTATTTTTTTGCGAACTGGCTAGGCGTGAAAAATTAGAAATGAACGCATAATGATTCTTGTCATCCCTCCCGGTAATCAGTAGCAGGTCAAAATGATTCTCCTTTTCTTCATCCACGATTCGCAGAGGGTACGCGACAGATTGCGTGGACGATTTTTTTTTATTATTTTTTTTATCGCAATTCCTTATACCGTATACATTGACGGTCGTCCCGGGATTCGTCTTTTCAAATACCTTTATCTCCGACACGGGGGTAGGAGTCGATAACGTAGAAAAATCATATCGACGTTCTTCCCTCGTATAATTATCACCTACTCTTGTGCGATCGTTAGATACATGTTTGGCGAGGATAGCCCACTTAAAACATTGCCGGTCAATATTTTGTGGGTTGACAACGGCCTTCTGGTTCAGAATACTTTCTGGCAACGGTAAGTACGACGATCCCCCCATAGGCGTGTACTCATACACACCCAAGAGCAGTCCATCGATGGACGATAATGAAAAACCACTATACTTTCCGGCGTAACAATCCTCTTCGGCCAGGAGAGTAGAGAAATCGCGATCGACCAAACCCTCGGCGTTGCTATGGGCATAGAGTTCTCGGCCCGAAGTTTTAAACGCCCGATTTTGAGCCGAATTATGCAAGTTGGGTATAACGTATGTAGCCTCTAGTTTCAGGTTGTATTTGATCGGGTTAATACACGTGTGTTCGCGTAATTTTGTGATTAGTTCGGCCTCTATAGAATTTAGGAACGCACGGTAACTGACTGCATTATCGAGATTTTTCCTAAAATACCACACGATCGTACGATTGAGCGAAGACTCAATCTCGATGAAGCCTGGCCGATTATTAGCTTTATTCATTCGTGCCATCTTCCTTTTGATATTTTTTCGAGTATTTTCCGTATGAGCCACAAATTCCCCGGTTGGTGGTGGTGGTGAAAGCGAAAGTGGTAGTGCGGTGGTCGCGGGGGATCTTGCGTCGGGTGAGTCTACGTTAGCGTGTTCGGGTGGTGGGGAAACGATCTCCGGTGTGCGGGCGGACAATGATGATGAGGCTTGAGGCGGGGAAGTAAATGTGCTCGCACGACGGCGGCGTGTCGAGATGACTATCGGAGTCAGAACATCTGGCTGAGCATGCGGTGTAGTGGTGGGGGGTGCCCACTTTATGACTGATGCGCGACCTAACATATATTATTAATATTAAGATAGTGTCGTTATTATTATTTATAAGAAAAAAAATTATTTACCCATTGCACCACCTATCCGTACAGCACAGTGGAATTCTGGAGTGTTTTTAGCGATCTCTATTTTAAAAATAATTTAATTAATAACCCCGAGTAAATCATTGACGAGGCGGGAAAAAACATCTTTGTGTGAAATATGAATTTTTTGCTATACATAAACCTAGCTAATTTAACATATCTTATTCGAGATATAAAAAATGATACAAACTAGTTTTTATACTTGCGTATAAATAACTAAGAGGTTTTTTTCCGGATCAACGACATAATATTCAATGTACTTACTGTGGTATTTTCGGACGTGGATACTGAGTTTGTCTCGGCGAGTGAACGTCTTGAGACATATCCCGCACGAATTGTGAGTTTTGACGTGTCTATTTAGATGACACTTATTAACATACACTTTATCACATAACACACAGTTAAACATTTTTAAATATTTCATACTAGAGAAGTTATTTTAACAGAGTGAGCGAGATAATACGGATGTACACCAGTTGTCAACGAGCTGCACTGACCGTCTGATTAGTAGAACACGTGGGGTTGCCCGAATATCGAATGCGGAGATGTGTAGAAATATTCGGCCTCTAGTAGTAAGCGGCACTGGGACATAATACATTTTATTATTAAGGGTCACAGTATGTACATCACACGACATGTGGCGGCAATGATAACTATGCTAGCCGCGACGGTAATAATATGCCGCAGATCTGTCTACAGCGGTCAAGACTGTTATCTGATAACTGGATATAACTAAATATTGTATCGCCATTCAAATATTTTAATTTATATTATTATTGTTTTGAATATAACTTGTAATGTCCGCTAGCT
Organism: Acyrthosiphon pisum; assembly: GCF_005508785.2. Classification (NCBI taxonomy): domain Eukaryota; kingdom Metazoa; phylum Arthropoda; class Insecta; order Hemiptera; family Aphididae; genus Acyrthosiphon; species Acyrthosiphon pisum. Next base: position 42,966 of record NW_021770538.1, on the reverse strand, counting down.
ATCGCCGTATAGCCGACAGTTGCTTACAGACGGTTACACTGGCTAGAAGTTTCTTATTCACATTTAAACGTTAACAGTTGGAACGAATTATTTACGATTTAAAATATTTTTATACACTTCATTTGCAATGAATTTATTAAAATGTACCGTCGATTCCCGATCACTAGTGCGTTTGGTACGTGAGAACTCGGATCCTGAATATCCTCAGTATACAAGCTTTTTATCGAGGCTGAAAACATTCGATTCACACTCGCCTCGTTCGTGTCAAGATAAATATTCACTGGCCGAATGCGGTTTCACTTATACCGGGTCGGACGACTTGGTTCAATGTCACTACTGCGGCTTATTGTTTGGGCAATGGGAGGAAAATGATGAAGTGTGGCAGCAACACGCCATGCACAACCCCAAATGTGTATTCGTATTATTATATAAAGGCATGGAATTTATTGAAAATGTAAAAAATGAACTTAATAACAAGCGTAGTAATAATGACGGCCTTCGAGACTGTAGTTGTAAATCAGAACCGTATATTATTGGTAATAATCACGATAATAGTAATAGTCGAACCCATTTATGTAAATCTGAATGGTACGATTTTGTCGGGTGATCTTTAGCACAACCCATGTTCTTTATAACACAATAACCTATTTAATATATGTATATATGATATTTGTATTGAATAAACATCGAATTATCTTAAACAATTAAATCGTGTTAATATTTGACTTGGTATCCTGGTAAAAGTATGTATGTATGTATGAATGTATGTATGTATGTATGTATGTATGTATGTATGTATGTATGTATGTATGTATGTATGTATGTATGTATGTATTTACCTATCTATGTATTTATATATATGATAAAATTCGAAAAACCTCGTCCGACCGATAAGCTGATAGATGGCGCCACCGTCGGTGTTAATATGATACGAGACGCGCGCGCACAGCGTCCACGTTGACGGCGCGGGCGGGGTGGTGTCGCTCGACCGTTCGGGGGTGTGGTGGAGGGTTAACGTAAAACGGGCGGGGTGGGGCGGTGTCGGCGCGCGAGTTATGTGCAGGGCGGGGTGGGGTGGTGATTACGCGCGGTACCACGGTATAGGCGGAGGCGTGTGGAGGGGGTGGTGGCTCGGGTGGGTCAGGGTGGGTTGGTTTAGGCGGGGGGTGGTTGGAGGGAGTGGTGGCTCGGGTGGCTCGTGACGTATGCACAATAGTGGTGGCTCAATATAGGCTAGGAAGGGGTGGGGTTAGGTGAGGTTGTTGACTCGGGTGGGTCAGGTTGGGTCAGTATAGGCGGGGGGTGGGTGGAGGGAGTGGTGGTTCGGGTGGGTCAGGGTGGGTCGGTATAGGTGGGGGGGTGGTGAAGCGGGGGGTCACCAGAACCGGCCTTTTATACCTAATCGACCTCTAATGGTAAAAATATAATAGTTAGTGACAAGTGTGCTCGATACATATTCGTCAGAAATAATATTCGGGTAATTTTGAAGCTGGTAAACAAAGATAGGACTTACCGGACAACACCGTTATACCATTATCCACCCATAAAATGTGCCATTATGCATGTAAACGAATATATTGTGCATATACAATATTATATAATATCTCTCTTTAAGTTCACCTGTACTTTTCGCTTTACCTTTCTCTGAACTAATTATTTTCGTTTTATATAACGCACACTATTACAATATAGGCTACTACAGGTACAGCGAATGTCTAAATCGATATCAGATTTATAACTATTTTTAGCGCATTTGATTTCAACAGGACCAATGTCAAGTGAAAATAAGAAGTCCGTTTTGAACGAATGTGTGCTTGTCCTGTAACACCAACATTTGTCGTATATCTGGTATTTACTCACAATTGAGAGATGACCATAAATACTTATCTACTAATTTTTAGGTAGTATCTACGTTCTAAATGTACGTGATCAAGACATCAAATCGTCTTGTGAAATAAATAGAGAATTATATTTAAAACAACGGATACAACACTACCTATATTCTCATGTATACTGCAGAATATTGCTGTCACTTATTATTTTTTTAAACTGACGGTTTGATTGAAGTAGAACGTAATTATCAGTTTACAATATTAATATAAATTTAATTATGGTTTTTTTTAGTATCTTAAGGAGATTATTGCACTGCTTACAAATTAATTTGAGTACGTTAATAAACGATTGCCTCGGATTAAGAGCTTATAAAGATTACTGGCGGTTTTTCAAATAAAAACATTGACACACCGGATTATACGTATAATTGTACGAGAATTACACTATTATCTATAGCTACCCTGAATCACCTACGCATCTTGTAAATTAATCGAATTTATTTTCTTATTTTTCGTTATCGGCTCAGAGGTCATTACGAACGTCGCTATCTCACTACATTTTTCTCAATCGTATATCATAATATAGATACCAATTTTGCTTCAATTCGAGAATTATTATTGTTATCCGGTTCCTTCATACACCCTGGCCGTATACACAGTGGATCAACTAGGGAGCAGGGCTTAACCCTCTGACTAAGATTAAGCCCCCTCAAAAATATTTCTTTTTGATTTTTGATATAAGCTGTATATGGGTTATTTTAAATTAATAGTTTTGGTAGGTGAGCTGTAGCGTCCCCCAGAATTTTAACCCTAGTTGTGCCCATGGTCTACAGTGATCTTTCATTCTTGAAACATTGAACTTATTATATAAATTCATTACGCATGCAGTACACACTTCTGAGCTCCGGTATACGGTGTACCTATCTATGCAGAAAATTCTAAGTGTTAGCTGCTGGTTGATGTGAACATTTGATATTCGTGCATTTTATGTTAAGTAAAAATATTATAATTATCATAGCTATGCTGGAAAAATGGATATTATAGTATACGTCATACGACTGTCGACTGGAATAATAGTAATGATTAATAATATTAAAATAATAATATAGGTAATAATTATAATATATAATAATAATAAACCTCCTTATAAGTAAAGTGTGGTATTATAATATATTTTTCCTGTAGGTACAAGAAAAATTGAGGAATCATAATTATTACCTATGTTTACGAGTACAGTGGAAAAATATCTAGTAGCATGCTACACTTTGTTAGGGATTTAATTAATAATAATAATTTTTTTTTGTTTATTTGCGTTTCATTGGTAATAAACAAAATGTAACGGAAATCGACCTAGTAAAAATGGGTTAGAAAAAAAAAGTTGTACTTGACCCAAAAACCATAGATATATGTTAATATATGCCTACAATCTACATAATATTATAATTTAAGAATTAATAATTTTTCATTGTTCATCATTGTACTGTATTATTTTAAGTTGCTCAACATTTTTCTAATATCATGTACTTAACACAAGACATTCGTAAAAAAAAAAACTATCACTCAGGTCGTGTGGAGTGTACGCTATATATTATAGCCATCGTATATAGGTATCTGCGGTGTGTTGACTGTATATGTCCCGTAAAGTGTAACATAACAAGTAACAACTTTAAACTTCACATTAATGAAGAAGTTTTGTTCTATAGCGGTAAAGTGGAATTATAATTGAATTATAGTGAGTACCGCCTTGTCTAACGTCGGTGTTTTATGTTTTAATTACAAGACGCGTGGGACTCAGCTTTGAACCCGAAAGGCAATATTATTGTAAAAATGCATAATTCGGGCTTTTGCATTTATTTTTACAGTGCAATACTATTAGTAACAAATTAGATAATATTTTATATCAATCCCTGATTGATACCTATCTAATAAGAAAAATATAATGTTTGTTTTTCAAATGATAGGTACAAAAATATTATTTATTTAATTTTCCATTCGTTTTCCTTAAAAATGTCTCAGTTGTTTAATAATATTCCACATCGTTGCCCGACGAGATTTGCGCTTAGTGCCGTGCTCGCGTCATGATATTTTTATATTATGATTACCTGTCTATATGTTTGTCATATTGTCGTTCACCCGTTACTACGACGTTATATTTTCATCATTGAATATAATATGGCCACAATATAATACAGTAGTCCACACGTCGCACGCGTAAGCCCGGACTATATAGGCGAGTAATTCGTGACAGCATAATAATAATAATATGTTATATTATGGTGTTCGATATTATGTGAATCGAGAAACGGAGATGATGGTATCTAGACCCATATGGCCATATCACACCGGCACAACGGCGAGTGTACCGAAAGCAATATTACGCTTTTGTCTCGTGTGCGTCGAAACAATACTCGGAGGAGGAAAATATAAAAGGAGACAGATAACCTGCGCCACGTTTACCCTGCACCTACGATATTGCGCTGTTATTATTCCTGCGTGACGTGAGTTTCCGAATGTTTGTCATAAATTGCACCACGTCCGACGTCGTGTTCCTTGTATACGTAGACAAGTACCTAAGTAAACCTACCTATGTTTGTGACGCATAACACGCATATACATATATTGTATAGCTCAGTGAAAAAATAAAACTGTGTCATAAACTAAATGCATGAAAACAATAATGATGGAATACGTATTTGAAACCAACATATAAGAACAAAACAAGTTTGCAAAGTTCACTCTGCGAGTTTGCTAAATTCCCGGTTTTAAACGTATTTTAATACAAAGCAATAAACTATAATATTTCAAATACAATTTAAACAGAATTTGGTAAACTTAATATTTTTTTTAGTATATTTAGGATAGTTTGAATATATACCTACTATATACCTATTGCAGTTATACAATAAGTAATTATGTAGGTACTTATAATCGACAAACGTAATTAAATATTTCAATACAAATAATTGTAACTATAAACAAACAACGAAACAATAACTGCGAACAATATAAAAATAAATAAATAAAATATATCTTAATAACAACAAACGCAACTGGTGACTAATGGAACGGACAGGTGGTCACAATGGGGATATAAGGTGTTCTAAACACATATGTTTAGAAATCCAAAACTGCGTATTGTGTACCTATACCTAACCCATACGAATAAATGTTTCTGAAAAAAAGTGTTGAAAAAAATGTTTAGGCTCCGTAAAAACGCTTGATAATGTAAGAAAGATGACATATAAGTTGTTGTTATAGCAATTTAAAATATTATTAAAAATACAGTCACAATTTTTTTTTTTATAGGCATTTTAATTTTGATTTTCAACAAAATATTATTTAAATTTTAAAAGTATACATAGGTCTCACGCATCTTAGAGTGGTCTGATTTGATAAATTATTTTTTCGTTAAAAAGAGCATAATTTTCTACAGGACCAATTGGTCTAACAAACATTAAAAAAGTAATAAAAACTTGTGAAAATTGGTTTAGAAAGAAAGAAGTGTTAATTTTTCCAAAAAAAAAAAAAAAGTTATGTTTCATACCAAATCTATTTATTTGGTTATTCAATATTGTAGGTGATCTGTGTTCTAAGTGATCATTATTATCGATAACATTTTATATACTTATTATGATTTTTGCAGAGACGATTAATGCTTAGGGCCAGTTGTACCATCCCTGATTAAAGTTAACCGGAGTTTAATCGGCCAAATTTGCCCGGTTAAATATCTGTTATCAGCCGATTAAGCTCAGTGTTGGGTAAGTTACTTTTAAAAAGTAATTAAGTTACTTTACTCGTTACTTAGAGATAAATGTAATTAAGTTACTTTACTCGTTACTCAAATAAAATTGTAGTGAAATTACTTTACTTTTCAAATAGAAAAGTAACTCATTACTTTCTCGTTACAAAAAAACGATTTTTTTTTTCAAATTTCTTGGCAATTATCATTCTGCAGGAAATAATGTAACTTTTTATAGAAATACATTACCTATGGTAAAAATGTATAATATAAAAAATGTGTACAAAAAAAAGGAAGATGTACAGTTAATACATATTTACATAATAATATTACAATAGTAATTACTTATGAGTTATGACTATTAAAAAATAGTACTAATTAATTGTAGCTACTTATCAATAGTAATAATTATTATATAGTTAATTATATTATGTATTTGTGTCACAAACTGACAACATAAACCTATACCTATACCCACGATTTAAGATATACAGGTTACTCAACGCCGTATAGAAACTAGTCCCCAGAGTGATTCCCACCGTTTAACCCTGAAAATCAGCTGTGAACCATAGGAAGAAGGACAGCTAGCGCTCTCAGTGTATATAATCTAAACTTTATATTAAATATTTTGGAGGCAAACTGTGTTTATAGCGTATGTTATTATTATATTTTATACTAATAATTAATATACTATTATAATGTGTAGTATGGATATTGGATATTGGATCTGAAATTGTATGATTTAACTTGTATTTATTAAATATTAAGTATCCAATTAATATGGTATCCAATAAATGCAGTGTACCTGGTTGCCAACAAAGCTCATCAAGTAAATTTGGGGTCCCACAAAATGTTATGCTTAAATGTAAAACTACCAACTCCTAAGCGACAATGTATAGAAGTATGTTATGAATTACAGAACATTAAAATAATTATTAATTTTCTTAAGGTATCTAGCTCGACGTTTGAGTAAAAAAACCAAATATGTATCATGGCTTCAACAAGTTTTAGTACTTTTTACTTATGATTTTTCTCCTGTCCAAATGATTTAAATCTACATTCTAGATTTCTACCTGCACATCAAGACATCAAGTGAAGGCTAAATAATAAATACTATTTAGTATTTAATAATAATTAATATATTATTTACATCATTAATCAATAAGTAATTTATTTGATGTACTGAAAAACTTCAAGATTGTTATAGTACCTAACTGTTATGTCTTTATGATTGTAATTTGTTACTAATAAATAATAACTATAACTATAAGTTATAACTAAAACTATAAGACATAAGTAATAACTAGGTATAAATAATAAGGAATACACAAAATGACGAAATCCGAATATGGATACCAAGAATTCAAATTTCAAGCCATAAAAATTCTGTGAGGGCTGGATAACGCTCATGGCAAAATAAAAATATTGTCATGAAATAAAATATTTAACGATATTAATGACCACTTGGGCGCTAGCTGTGCTTCTCGCAGGCCGCAATCGAGGTTAATCACTGGGCATCAAAAATATTGCTCCGTTGAGTAACCTGTATATCTTAAATCGTGACCTATACCTAATCAATCAACTGATCGACTGACACCAAATAAGGAATAATAGCACTCAATCTTGTATTTGTGTTATTAAATATTATGTTTGTGAAAATAAAATCATAATACATATAGAACATAATAATAACTTATACAATTTATTATAAAAATAAACAGTTTCTTATAAATGCCAAATGTGAAATGGCTATAATGATTTATAACGGTGTAATGTATAAATATTTCGATTCTATTTAATTATCAGAAATAAAATGTTATAGGTATTCTAATGTAAATTCTAAATACAGCAATAACTAATAAGTATTTTCAAATTGAACAGTTTTTGTACAACACTAAATTATTTATAAAACCTGCATAGTTAATAGGAGCGTATTTAACTCATTAGTTCACGCTATAATAGATATCATAGGAATCGTTCTGCGAAGGTACTTAGGTACCTATTTATATTAAATTATATCAAATTAAATAATAACTTTTCT
>NW_021770538.1:34500-35304 GCF_005508785.2 Acyrthosiphon pisum | reverse complement strand
TTACTTTACTCGTTACTTAGAGATAAATGTAATTAAGTTACTTTACTCGTTACTCAAATAAAATGTAGTGAAATTACTTTACTTTTCAAATAGAAAAGTAACTCATTACTTTCTCGTTACAAAAAAACGATTTTTTTTTTCAAATTTCTTGGCAATTATCATTCTGCAGGAAATAATGTAACTTTTTATAGAAATACATTACCTATGGTAAAAATGTATAATATAAAAAATGTGTACAAAAAAAAGGAAGATGTACAGTTAATACATATTTACATAATAATATTACAATAGTAATTACTTATGAGTTATGACTATTAAAAAATAGTACTAATTAATTGTAGCTACTTATCAATAGTAATAATTATTATATAGTTAATTATATTATGTATTTGTGTCACAAACTGACAACATAAACCTATACCTATACCTAATCAATCAACTGATCAACTGACATCAAATAAGGAATAATAGCACTCAATCTTGTGTTTGTGTTATTAAATATTATGTTTGTGAAAATAAAATCATAATACATATAGAACATAATAATAACTTATACAATTTATTATAAAAATAAACAGTTTCTTATAAATGCCAAATGTGAAATGGCTATAATGATTTATAACGGTGTAATGTATAAATATTTCGATTCTATTTAATTATCAGAAATAAAATGTTATAGGTATTCTAATGTAAATTCTAAATACAGCAATAACTAATAAGTATTTTCAAATTGAACAGTTTTTGTACAACACTAAATTATTATATAAAACCTGCATAGTTAATAGGAGCGTATTAACTCATTAG
>NW_021770538.1:32850-34450 GCF_005508785.2 Acyrthosiphon pisum | reverse complement strand
TTGATTTTCTTTCTTAAATATGACTCTTACATTATTAAAAGCCAAAAAGGTAATAACTTATTACTACAAAATTATTACATATTTTTTATAGTAATGGTAAAAACAAATATATTTGGCGGTGTACCGAGTATAACAAATATAATTGCAGTTCGTGTTTTACAAGTAGCAAAGATGAAACAGGTAATTAGTGATTCAAATATTTATTTCAAAATTATTGATTATTGTTTTATATAAATATTATAATAAATTGACGAAGTATATTAATTTATATTATATTATTTATAGGCACAATACTAAAGGAATCCTGTCATTATCATGCGCCAAATGGTGCCAAAATTCAAGTTAGAGACATTTTGGAAAAAATTAAAGGTGATGCAAAACGTAATCAGTGAAGCTGTTACTACAGTTGTTGTTGTTGCTCAATTACCAAGTCAATCACTGATTTCTCGAACAATCCGTAGAGTAAGATCCAAAGTTGAAGTTTGTCCTCAAAACCCATTAACAGTTAACGATTTAAATATACCACTCGAATACCAGTTAGTTAATAACAAACAATTTTTACTTCACGACAATAAGAACGAAAAAAGAATTTTGATTTTTTCGACGGTTGATAATTTAAAAATACTTAAAAACTGTAATATTTGGATGGCAGATGGGACATTTCGGACAGTTCTAAAATTGTTTTCACAGTTATATACCATACACGTCTGTTATAACCAAACAACTTATCCAGTTGTTTACGTATTAATGACTGATCGTACAAAACAATCGTATATAGAAATTTTAAATGTTTTAAAGAGATTTGAACCGAATTTGAATCCAAGCAGCATTATGATTGATTTCGAACAACCATTTATATTAGCATTTAAAGACGTGTTTCCCAATTCGGAAATAAAAGGATGTTTTTTCCATTTCCAACAATGTATCTGGCGTAAAATATAAGAAAATGGACTACAAAATATGTACGCTGAAGATGCAGAATTCTCATTACAAATTCGACATCTATGTGCACTTGCTTTTGTTCCAATGGATAAAAGTGTACAATATTTTAATGATTTAATTGAATCAAATTATTATGTTGAAAATGAAAATATTTTATCTCTGATGATTAACTATTTTGAAGACACGTGGATCGGACGTCCCAACCGTCGAAATGGTCGACGCCTGCCAATATTTAGTGTCAATATGTGGAATTGCTATGAATCGGTAATACAAGATCTTCCACGTACGAATAATTCGGTAGAAGGATGGCATCATGCATTCAATGCAGCACTCGGAGCAAATCACGTTTCAATATGGAAATTCATACGCTTCTTAAAACATGAGCAACTGTTACAAGAGGTTAGTATTTAAATATTTAATTTATTTATTTAATTACAAATAGAATAATTACGTGATATCAGGTTCGATTGGAAAAACGTTTATCAGGAGAAGCAAGTCCAACACGTCGTAGAACGTACAGAGATCATGATAAAAAAATAAAAGTAATCGTGGAAAATTGCTCTGAAATACCAACAGTTCAATATTTAAGAGGTTTATCTTATAATGTTCAGTATTAATCACTAATTTTAATTTAAAATAATTAATTTTTTAACTATGA
>NW_021770538.1:30184-31148 GCF_005508785.2 Acyrthosiphon pisum | reverse complement strand
CACGCGGTGCGGCTCATAGGTCACGGCCAAAGTGCTCCCCTTTGGTCGTGGGTGATTTTTGGTAGCCTCAAAACTACCGGAAGCTCACAATTTATTAAAAAAATCAATTTAATAGATATTTTAACCAAAGACATTTTTGTCATAAGATATTTTCACAAAAGATATTATTTTGAAGATATTATGACATGGAACCCTTACGGGTAAGCTATAAGGAATATATACAAAGCTATAAGGAATTGTGTCGGGGCCCGGGATTTTACTATTGCATGTTCTCAGAGTTTGTTCTAACTCGTCCATTATGATTTTGAGGTTAAGGTTTATCTGGTCTAAGTTATTTGGATCGATGGTTGACTTGATTTGTATGCTCTCATTAGGGATCTTTATTTCGTTTACAAATTTTTCTTCGTATAATTTGTCGCTAAAGTTTTCATGAAAGAAGATTCCTATTGTATCTGCTACTAATGTTTGATCAGTTATGGTACTCTGGTTGGATTTTATAACTATGTCGTTGTACCGTGATAAGCCTTTTAATGATTTTATTTTTCTCCAAACTTGTGTCGGGTTCGTCTTTCCATTGATGGTGGATGCGTATAAGTTCCATGATTCTTTTTTGCTGTTTTTTTATGAGGAACTTACTTTTGGCTCTAAGTCTTTTGAGTTCAATGAGATTTTCGGGGGTTTTATTTTTTTTGAAATTTATTAGAGCTTTATTTTTATTGGAAACTGTTTCTTTTATTTTGTCGTTCCACCAGGGTACTTTGGGTTTTTTTTTTTGATTAGTTTTGCCTATTGTCTTTTTTTCAATATCAGTTATGAGGTTTGTAAAGGTTAGGGTAGTCTCTTCTATATCGATGATGTTGTGGTCAATAATTTTGTTGATTTCTTCTTCTAGCACGTCGGTATACAGGTTCCAATTTGGGTTTTTTAAATTCATCTAAGTTTATTTGAATATTTATTATTTGTT
>NW_021770538.1:21635-27831 GCF_005508785.2 Acyrthosiphon pisum | reverse complement strand
TTGTGGTATGCCTTCAATTGAATTAAAAATAATAGCTTGGTCTCTTTGCGGATTGTTTTCTTTATCTGTTGCCGTGGCGTAATTAGGTTTTGGATTAGATATGGTTGTATGTAAATGTGTGGGGTTATTATTTACGGGCTCATTAGCGTATGCAGTGTTATCTGGCATTTCGCCGCTCCTGCCATTTTTATCTGTGTTGCGTGTTGTGAGGTTTGTGTTGTTTGATTTGGACTGTCCCGAGGTGGGGATGCGTGATCCATCACCGACGTGGTTTGTTTTTTGTGTTATGTTTGATTTTGGAGAGGTATTTGTTTTATTATTACTATGGGTTGAAGTATTTTTTGGAGATGTTTTTGGTTGTGACAGTGGAGCCATGAGGCCTGGTCGTCTATTGTTGTTCATTTTGTGTTTCTCTAACTATATGATGTATATATACGGTTCATATTACCTGTGCGTCTCTGCTCGTCGTAATTGCACTATGCTATCGGGAGCTGATAAAAACGCACACGCGGTCGTAAGAGGTACACACGTGTTTCACGGTCGGGAGTTAAACGCGTACTGAATTTTAATAATTATTAATATAATATTAATACATAAATATTAATAATTTTCGATGTTAATCGGGCATACGTGGCTTACACAAAGCTTCTTTATGAGACACGAAGATCCTGCCCAATGTATAACCTGCGGGGAAGGTCTAATCGTGAAACGCGTCCTTCTACACTGTTGTAACTATGCGGATACCAGAATATCTTTGAATATCCCGGATCACGTTTATAAAGTACTTGGACCTGATCTAATTATAATATTGTCTTTTTTTTACATCTTTAATTATTTATTTTACATTATTTAATGTTTTATTTACTACAGTCCTAGCGATATTATATTAAACTTCAGTTGAGTAATAGTGTGCAGTACTAGTTTAATAGTGTTTTACTGTTTAGAGGAGTGTTTCACGATAAAATATGATCATATTTTAGTATTTTAAATAAATGTTATCTATTAAAAAAAAACAACGTGAATCGGATTATTTCTACATCCAAAGCAAAATATTTACTTCTCGCTTATTAATTTACTCATTTTATTCCCTTAAAAATCCTAGTTCAGTTTATAATGTTAAAATGTCACTATCACAATCATTTTTTTTTTCTGTATAGAAAATATTGTCAATTTTTCCGAGATTTACAAAACAACAACGTAAGTACATTTTTCAATTTAATATACATTTTAGAACCATCAATTTCTAGTAATAAACCAAAAACGGGGTGGTTTGCAACAAAAACGTAGACAGTACCTATACCTACTAAACTGTGTTGTCTTACACTTTAATGAACATACATTTATAGTACATTTCATTTTTAGATGCCCAGAATACTCCGTAATCAAGTATTGAAGATAGTTTTGTGGTTGAAGATTTTGTTTTAAATATATTAAAAGACCTTCGATATGAAACCCCACCTAATACTAGATCAAAAGAACTAGATTAAATGTTAAACCTGGTAGAAGTGTGGGTATATCTTCATCAGAATTAGAAAATGGTGAATATGAAGAACGCGTGGACAACTCAGATGTTGTATTATTAGATATTGATGCCCCAGATTTTATTAACGTTGATGAAATTAATATTGATACTATCGATAATTATGATCCTGATGAAATGAATACTGATAGTCCAGATAATAGAGCTCTGCACGGTCTGTTTTTTTATAGACCGGACCGGACCGATACATTTTAACAAAGACCAGGACTGGACCAGACCGATAAAATAAAAATGAAGCTAGACCGGACCAGACTGATACATTTTAACAAAGACCAGGACTGGACCGGACCGGACCAGACCGATAAAACAAAAATGAAGCCAGAACGAACGGACCGTTTATAGTAATGTTCAAACAATTCCAGTAACAAGCTCCAAATGTAAAGTATGTTCAGATTAATAATACAATTAAAATTGTTCAAAATTGTATATGACGTAGACATATTAGACATTGATGTTGGTGATTGGTTGTTGGTTCAGTACCATTCAGATATATACGTTTGTAAAGTTGGTAAAGTTGGTGTTATTGAATTTGAAGGGTGATTTTTGAGAAAAAACCTTCTATCCACAAATACTCAGGTTTTGTGTTATTTGTATATCCACAAGTCTCTGACGAATACGAATTTATGTATGATCGAGTAATTGAAGGGCTGCCCTTCAATTGGGGATACTAGATCCCCCCCCCTCATTATAAAAAGAGGAATTCATAAATTTAATGTTATTTTTTAATATTACTCACATCCAAATCGTAGTCATATTTTTATTAGGGGACATATTTCTTTTTTATTTTATAAGATATTACCTATACAATTTCAAAGACTGAAAATAGTTGAATTTGAACTGAATTTTGTTTTAATTATGTTTTAATTTAATTTTAATTTTACTTGTAATTGTTATGTATCACTATAACAGTGATAACAGGGATAGTGTGATCTCATTTTATAATTGTCGATGTTTAATTAATCTACTGTCTCCGTTTTTCGAGCGTTGTATTAGTTTTACTAATCGTACTACAGTTTTCGTGCGTACCTATTTGCGATTTGACTTGTGGTCTAGTTCCATTACTACGTCCGTTTGAGTTTTCGCCGTCTTCAATTCCACGTGAGCTTGTATATTATTTTATCAATCTGTTTGCGATCTTGTTATTGGGAATCAGCTGATCTGATAGCCCGCCGTTCGTGGTGTCAAAAATAAGGTACGCTCAATTGCACCCACTACTTCACACTATCATCTTAGCGTTTACATCTGCCTCTTCTACCTTGGTTACTTGTTGAGTTGTGTTTCTCATATTTTAAGGAGCACAGATAATTTTCAAATATCTAGCACTCACGTGTTATTGTACTATCGTCACCCATTAATTAATATTTTCACCTTCGTACTATATTTCTCCGACTATGACTACTACCAACAAATCTAAATCTCCTGTGATAGCAACTGGCTCTAAACCAGCTACCCGTTCTGGTACCCCTACAAATAGTGATCTTATGCAAGCCATTGCCGGAATGCAAGCATCGCAATCTTCACAATTCCGTGAACTTCAGGTGAGCTTGGCATCGGTAACTAAGCAGCTGGCAGATTTAAAAAATGATAACCTGTTACTTCGCAATGAAATTTCCTCACTTGCAGCTCGTATTGCTATACTTGAAGCTGACCATAGAGTTCCTGTCAACGATGATTTGCCGTCCAAAGTCTTACGTTAAATTTCGGAAAGAAATTTGTGTGATTTAAGTGTTATTGCATATTATGATGTTCCTGAATCAAGTTCTTCTTCGCCCAGTCAGAGAATAATCGATGATACAACTGAACTCTCCAATGCCTTGTCCTCAATCAATACTACCTTACCTGTATATATCAAAGTAGTTCGTCTTGGTAGTCATCTTTCTAAGAAGCCACGCCCGTTGAAACTTATATTTAAATCTAAAGATGAGGCAGCCAACCTTTTACTAAAGTTCAGACAATCAATCCGAAATGGTTCTAATATTTCAAATAATCTCCGGCTGGTTCGGGATAAAACATCTTTGAAACGTCAACTTCTTCGCTCATCCCATGCTGAGCTTGAACGTAGAAAGCAGTGTGGTGAATTAAATCTTGTGGTGAAGTATATTAATGGTGTCCCGTCAGTTACAAAGATGCAGCCAAAAAAACGACGTAGCTGGCCGACGGTAGGGCCGGCAGATACCAAATCTACCTCAACTTCACTTTACTCAATAGCCAACATGTATGCCTCTTACCACTTAAACTGTACTATCTGTAAAAACACTTTGGCATCTTCTGATAATTTTTTAACTGAATTTAAAAGTTTTATTAATAAGTTTTCTACACGTAATCCCTTAATCAATGCTGATACTAATGATGTTCTTAAAAAAAATTGTGTGTCCTCAGTTCCTAATATTGTTTATATTTCCCTAAAAACCTACTATCAGAATGTATGTGGCCTTAGAACGAAACTTAACACTCTCAGGTGCAACTTTATTTTATTTGATTCTTATGATATAATTATATTAACTGAAACCTGGCTCACGCCAGACATAGGTAACGCTGAACTAGGTTTCGTTGGGTTCCATATTTTTAAATTTGACAGGAATTCACATACAAGTTCATTCACCCGTGGTGGTGGTGTCCTCATTGCAGTAAAATCTAACCTAAATGCTTCCTAAATCCTCAACAATTGCCTCAACGTAGAACAAGTATTTATAGCTTTTTACATTTTGCTTACATATAGCTTTTTACTGTTGAACAGTTAGTATCTGTATATTCTCCTTGTAACATAATTATTTGTGGTGATTACAACATGCCAGGCATCGTTTGGTCACGTGATTACATTGGCCTCAAAATATTGGGGTGCTCCACGCGTGCATCCACGCTCATTGGAGACTCGTTCTCTTTCCTAAACTTCTTTCAGGTCAATTCTCATTCTAATGCCCATGGTAGCCTGCTGGACTTAGTTTTTTCAAATTCGAGCGAACTTTCAGTAAATAAGTCTAGTCTATCATTAGTGATCTCTGATCCATACCACCCATCTTTAGATATCAATTATATGTTAGAACGTTCGCGGGGTATCAATAAGACTAGAAAGTTTCGGGACTTTAAAAATGTAGACTACGAACCTATAAATGAATTTTTATTATGTATAGACTGGGTATCAGAACTTCATAACCGTAGCACCAACGACGCTGCCTCTTTCTTTAATAGTAAGCTATCGGAAGCCATTGATAAATTCATACCTTTCAAAACATTTCACGAACATAAATTTCCCCTCTGGGTATCTCCTGAAATTAAAAGACTAATTTTTCAAAAAAAGCGAGCCCATCTTACTTTTAAAAAATCAGGTCTATCATTAGACTATAATGTTTTCTCTGAATTACGGGCAAAATGTAAATATCTTTCAAAGTCAAATTACCGCGCGTATATTGAAAAAACAGAAAGAGCATTGTCCAACTCTCCACGTAGTTTCTGGAAATATGTACGTGATCTTAAACAGCATCCTGAAATTTCAGTTTCAGTACACTTTGGCGATTATTCGTCAAACAACCCTTCTGAATCTGCTAACCTTTTCTCTGAATATTTTAAATCAGTCTTCTGTTCTTCTACCCCAAACCAGTCCCAATCACATTGCTCTCGTAGGCTGCCATTTGATCTCCCATCAGATTGCAACTTCTCACCAGAAGATATTCTTTCAAGACTATCTTCCCAGTGCAATAAAACCTCCACAGGTCCGGATGCAATCCCGGCCCCTTTTTCTTTTCAACTGTCGTTTGTCTGTCTATATTCCGTTGTTCCTTTTGTTTAGAAGGTCTCTGGATGAATGTACGTTCCCTGAAATCTGGAAAATCAGTTCTATAACCCCTGTTTTGAAATCTGGTGATGCTTCAGACGTCACTAATTACAGACCAATATCAATAATCTCACATATTGCCAAGGTATTTAAATCTGTTGTTTATCATTACATTAAACGTAGCCTTAATCATAATATATTGATTGATGAGCAGCATCGTTTCAGGCCAGGTAAATCTACTTGCACAAATGGTGTTTCCTTTCTATCGTACATTATTGAGAATATTGAGTCTGGTTCTCAAATAGACGTCATAATCACTGATTTCAAAAATGCATTCGATACGGGCAACCACGAGCTGCTTATTTACTAATTAGAACATCTAGGCCTTGGATATCCGTTGCTTGGATGGTTCAAATCTTACATTACAGGTAGGAAGCAATTCGTAAGAGTGGCTGGGGTATCATCCTGCGTAATCGACATTCCATCAGGTGTTCTTCAAGGGGGGCACTTAAGTCTTCTGCTGTTCTCTCATTTTATAAATTCTCTGCCCCAACACCTTAGCAGGGCCAAGTGTCTTCTCTTTGCTGATGACATCAAACTATTTCTGAAAGTTGACTCTACGGCAGACCAGGCTGTTCTACAGAGTGAGCTTAATTTGTTTTCTACCTGGGTAGATCGTCTTGGACTGGTACTCAATCTTGACAAATGTCACTCAATTACCTTCACTAAATCACTTTCGTCTACCAATAGAGCATACTCCATCAATGGATTTCCACTTAAACAAGTATCCTTTATACGTCTTCTCTTTCATTTAACCAACATATTGATACCATAGTAGCACGTGCTCTTAAAGTTCTTGGATTTATTAAACGTAACACAAAACA
>NW_021770538.1:20062-21499 GCF_005508785.2 Acyrthosiphon pisum | reverse complement strand
ACCCAATTTACTCGCTGAAATTCCATTCAAAGTTCCTACCCATGGAATACGAAACCTAGACCAGTTTTATGTTCTCCATCACTCTACTGCCTAAGGTTACAATCATCCACTTCACTGAATGATCAGAGTTACTAATCTAAATGTGCCCTAGTTGTTTTGACTGCGTTCTCAGGCTGCTTCTATTATTCTGTTATTTGTACGCTCTAGTTTTTGTTATTATATATAGTTCTTATATTTTATTACTGTAAATTTTGTTTGTAATTTTGTTTTCTATTTAATTGTTATTACCTACAGAATATGTACTATTGTTAACTTCCGATTGGCGTAAAATATATATAAATAAATAAATGAATAAATAATATTGTAACAAGCAGGTACATTTGTTTTTTTAATTTATAAAATAATGAACTAATTTTAAAGACTGAATTTTGTTATGTTTATTGCATTTGTTGTTCTAAGTATGTTTAAATCTTATTTTGTTATATTACTTACTTTAATATATATATGATAATTAGGTGTTACATTTGTATTTTAATTTTTAAAAAAATAATAAGCTGGTTTGTTATATTTTTATGATTATTATACTTGAGATACTTATTACGTTGCCTATAATAATCAGAAAAAATTTAAAATTATACAAATGAATTGAAAAAGTTTCTTATTTTTTTTTTTTAAAGTTATGTATTTAGTGTTTCGATTCACCCATGAATTGTTTTAAATGAATACAACATGATTTTTAATCTAATGTTTCAATTCGCCCCAGTCAAAGGTAAATTGCAATAAAGTCATAAAAAAAATATAATAAAAAAGTTTATAAGTAATATTTCAAATTATACTTATAATGATAAACAAGGTAACAATAATTCTAAAAAAGTGTTTTCCTTAACGGTATTATAAATGTGTGATTTTTAAATGAAGATCAAAGTCGGGTAAAACTCAAAAATCGTTGCAATTCACCCCATTTTAATCACAGCTGCATTACAATATATAAATAGAAAATTAAATATAGCTAAATAATACATAATATTATATACATTATTTTATTAATCGAATTACATGCTAAAACGTTCACAGAAATTATCGAAGACGGATAAGGTATAATAATATTATTATTATTACCTAGTACCTACTTAAAATTAGGGTTATAAGACGGATGAAATATTTAAAAATAGCATATTTAAAAAAAAAAAATTTAAAACTGTGATTCATGGTACTATTTTGCCCCCCTTCCAAAAATTGTCACTGAAAATACTATTAACTATATTAATAGTGTTTGGGACGCTGACATTTGACAATTGTCCCGAACATCGGATACATGTCGAGTCGACACGTCAGTATTTTATATTACTATTAGTATATTATATACTAATTATTTACTCTTTTTTACTCTATGATTTACTCTATTCTAATTATGTAATTAATTATAATTTATAATTT
>NW_021770538.1:16826-19946 GCF_005508785.2 Acyrthosiphon pisum | reverse complement strand
TGAAGTATGATAGGACTTCATAATTTGATTCATATTTTATTTTAACTATTTGTCAAATGACGTGGTCAGGTTTTTTTTTGTATTCGATTTATAATAAAATATATTGATGAACATTGTATTAAAATTTCATATATTATTTATGACTTATGAATATTACATTTTTTTTGAAATTATTAATTACAAAATAATTTTCTATATTTTGAGAAATTGTCAAAATTCTATATTCAAACGTTAAAAAAAAATTATTATGAGCAAAATTTTTTCTCTAATATTTTACAACAAGTATAATTTACAGTTTCTGAAATTAAAAACAGTGGGGTTATTGTAAATAAAAAACTGGTTAAAATTATGGAAGCAAGGGATATATTGTGGCACTCCTACTACATTAACAATATTGTAAGTTTTTACTGTAAACTGTTTAATAAAGTTTATATAACTTGTTTCAAAATTAAAATATTTGAAAAAACATGTCTTCCAACAAAACACAGACAATGTTATTATATTTCAATATGATTATAATAATGTTTATTTACTCTGATATGGAAACTAGCAAAACGAATCGTTAACTACTGATCGCAATAATTTATACATGTTAGTATGCACTTGTTAGATGAAGACAACAGTATGAACCACTGCGGGCGTAGCGTATAAATTATTACCGTTGGGCGTTGGTTAGAAAATAAACTAATGCTAAATACAAATAAGTGCTTATATTAGTATTTATATAATCATTGACATTATATTTATATAGTAAGCCCACACCGTCTTTGGACCATATTGAAACCTATATTAATAAAAGAACAATTACTAAACTACTCTTTCAGGAAAAAGTTCCATTAGATACAGAGACAAAATATTATGTTATGTGCATTTTATTGTTTTTTTCGTTCAAAATAAGTCTTAAAAAAATTTCAAACCAGCTTAAAATTATTAAAAATGTATTTTAGTGTATTAAAGGTATCTATGAGTGACCTTAATTTGATGAGATGTCATAAAAATATAAATTTTTAATAAAAAAAGTTTGAACGGAAATGCGAATAAATGATATCCGTCCTGTATAACTTAGTTTTGGCACTTGTCAGCTTTTGCCACAATGGTACAGAAATATTCAAACTGTCGAAAATTACAATCGAACAAATGCAATCAAAATTTAGTTGGCAAAGAATACATTATCGAGCGGTGGGGGAGGTAATTAACGTCGTTTTTCTGGTCTTCTCGTTCTTCCAGTAATTTGTCAATAATAAATGACGCAGCGTAATACTTAAAACTAACATATTATTTAAAAAATCATGCACACCGCATTGCAGTTGTGACTATTGTTGCTTATGGTTAGGTACAGTGCCGCATTTAGACATTTTGTGCAGGTGCAAAAAAAAATTGGCGCCTCCTAAGCTCCGATGAAAAAAAATAGCTTCCCCCTAAGGGGCCTACCCACGGAAAATATGGGAGATAGATCCTCATTAACTTTTTAGATTTTGAGCATAGAAAAGAATGTTTCTTTTACAATGTGTGTTTTTTTTTTAAATATTGTTTAGTAATATTGCTTGACCCTCTCTCTGCAAAGGTACATTTGAATTTATGTCACTTAAACGTTGCTTATAATTCATCATTTAAATTGTTTTTTTTAACATATTTAAGTGGGTTGTAGGTATTTCATGAATAAATAAAATAAAATTGTATAAAACAATGCAAATTAATAATAATTAAAAAAGCAAGTAATTGGATGTCACTCTGCTGTACAGTATATTACAAGTGAGTCATTGTATAATGGATTGTATTAGACTTGAATTCAATGATATAATATCAGTGTATAAGAAAAACGATTCTGAGCGGAGACGGTTTGTCAGTCTGGATATTTTATATTGTTATTATTTCTTTTATCATGTAAGTTGAATTAATATAATAATTTTTTTTTTTTTTTTTAATTTTTAAGCGTAATACACAATCTGTATCGACTAGACACAATAAGCATATATGATGAGAG
This sequence comes from Acyrthosiphon pisum, assembly GCF_005508785.2. Taxonomy (NCBI): domain Eukaryota; kingdom Metazoa; phylum Arthropoda; class Insecta; order Hemiptera; family Aphididae; genus Acyrthosiphon; species Acyrthosiphon pisum. Next base: position 17,962 of record NW_021770538.1, on the reverse strand, counting down.
TTACAAAGATTGACATGGAAATTTGATGAAAGAAGCCACCCATCAATGGCACTTCCTATGAGTTTTATTAATTTAAGCTTATCTTAAGAGATCACGACAACACTTACGCTTCAGCCGTCTGGGGGGATTACCAGGTATGGAGAGAGAAGATAAGTTTTTTATGAGATCATTCGGGTGGTTATTTAGTTTGGAATGGAATCTTTTGTAAAATATTTTGGCTTCGTCGTTAATTGATTTTAGTTTGGTGTCAGTATGAAGGGTGTGATTAGACACATAGGGAGGAGCGTTCATTATTTTTCGGAGAGCCATATTTTGAAATGTTTGTATTTTTAGTATGTTAGACTTTTTAGCGTTTCCCCAGAACTAATAGTTTGGAGTCCGTAAGTCCATATGGGTTTTAGAAGTGTTTTGTAAATCAGGAGTTTGGTTTTAATGGGAGGAGAGTTATTATTGTTTATCAAGGGTTTGAGGATACGGAGACGATGATTCAGTGCTAATCTTTTAATTCTAATGTGATGAGTCCAGGTTAATCTTTGGTCGAGAGTGAGCCCGAGATATTTGACTTTTGGAGAGTAAGGGATAGAAATACCGTAAAGAAAAACTCTAGGACAGGAAGCATGTTTGAGGGTGAAGGTAGTATGGACAGATTTGCTTTGGTTTACTTTAAATCGCCATTTGGTAAACCATTTTTCCATGGAGTTAAGGTGAGTTTGGAGATTACTTGACGCTATGAGTGGATCAATGTTAATAGAAATTATTGCTTTATCGTCAGCGTAGTCTGCTACGGATGTATTGGGGGTAGTTGGTTGATCAGAAACGAATATATTGTACAGAATAGGAGACAAGATGCCCCCTTGGGGAACACCAGCATTGATATCTGCTATGTCAGATAGAGCCGAACCGTAGCGTATTTGAAAATGCCTATCTGTTAGATAGGATTTAATAAGTAAATAGTAGGTGGGTGGCAGGAATTTCTAAAGTTTATACAAAAGTCCGTCATGCCATATGCGGTTAAATGCTTGTGAGATGTCTAGAAACACGCAATTGCAAAACAGTTGTTTTTCCAGGGCATACGAAATGGAGTCTACAACTCTGTGTGCTTGATGAATAGTTGAGTGAGAAGCGCGAAAACCAAA
>NW_021770538.1:13553-14896 GCF_005508785.2 Acyrthosiphon pisum | reverse complement strand
TATGTTTTGGGGGTAAATAAACAGCAGCAATGGTAAGTGTAGTATTGTTTATCTTTAGGTTAATAGCACAAGATTGGAGAAAGGGTTGAGAAAACCTAGGTAAGGGATAAAATTCAATATTAGATTTAATAAAAATAGCAGCACCTCCATGCGCGGTATTACCGGGGTGATTTGATTTAATTAGAGTATAACCGGGGATATGTATGTGGGAGAATTTAGTGAAGTGGGTTTCAGAAATGAGTGCAACATCAATGCGTTTGCGGTTTAATACGGTTTCGAGGTCAAGGGCATGGTTTTTTAGTCCCTTGGCGTTTAATTGTAGTATTAAGAGCGAATCGTAGGTGACAGATTTATTGTAGTTATTATTAGTCATTATTTGTCGAGGAGCTTCGATATTACTTTAGTTAGTAGAGAAATTAGTGGATTTATAACATTTTTGAACTCATCTAAAAAATTAGTTAATGATTTGCTTAAATCGGGCGGCTGAGTATCAGTAGGAGGAGGAGGAGCAACGAAAGCTGGTGTATTGGACGTGGCCTGAGCGTAAGTTTGCGTTTGAGGAGAGGGGTGATTTGGGAAAGTGTGAACAGGTGGATGGCTACTTTGTACATTAGTGGTTTGGGTATTGAAATTATTTTGTAATCGGTAACTTGGTGTGCTGGATTTCTTACGACGCGCGACGTTGGAGTTCTTTATAAATTGTGCAGCCCTTGTAATTGGCTGGGTGGTTTTGAGAACAATGAGCGCATTTCAGAGGGGCATCGCGTGGGTTCGGACAAGCAGTTGACTAATGGTCTGCTCCACAGCGAATGCATCGGGGTTGGTAGCCGCAGTAGGTTCCGGTGTGTCCATATTGTTTACAATTGAAGCATTGGCTGATTGTCTTCGGTTTGTACGGCTCTTCGATGTTTATATTACAATGAAGTAGTGAAGACATTTGAAAAATGTCATTGGATTTCGGTGTTGGTTCGAGATCAACGAAAAATAAGGGGAGGGGATTTTTATTGACTTTATGCAGTACATTGGTAACTTGCCTTACCTCGTAGAGACGAACTTGCAACTCTTATTTTATTAGACTTAGAGGCGTGGATGGGTGGAGGTTACGTATAACTATCCGAAGTGGTTTCTTTTCTTTAAGCTGGTATGTATGATACTCAGCATTTGCAGCTTTAAGGTACTGTACTAATGCTCTGTAGGCATTAGGGTCCGTAGTTTGAATTTTCAGAGAATTTGTTGAAGATTTTACATATACAATTTTCGACACCTATAATCTCTATTAGGATGCACATAGTGCGGGAAAATCCTTCAACACCTTTCACAAATCTAGTTGGAAGAGTTAATTG
>NW_021770538.1:10906-11960 GCF_005508785.2 Acyrthosiphon pisum | reverse complement strand
CCAGGTATTAATATTTAATTTAAAATAAAATAGTTTATTTAAAGTACCTTTAGGTATTATTTAAGTATTAATTTGTTCTTGTAGTTGATACTGTGGATAGTAATAAAGAAAAAGATAGCATTACAAGATGTGTTTCATTTAACGATGATATTGAAAATATAGTATATTGTGACAATAATGTAGCATCTTGTTCCTCTACACCCAGTTCTCATCCAGGTATTAATATTTAATTTAAAATAGAATAATTAATTTTGTATACTGTAAGCGTTAATTTGTTCTTGTAGTTGATACTGTTGATAGTAAAAAAGAAAAAGATAGCGTTACAAGAAGTGTTTCATTTAACGATGATATTGAAAATGTAGTATATTGTGACAATAATGTAGCATCTTGTTCCTCTACACCCAGTTCTCATCCAGGTATTAATATTTAATTTAAAATAGAATAATTAATTTTGTATACTGTAAGTGTTAATTTGTTCTTGTAGTTGATACTGTTGATAGTAAAAAAGAAAAAGATAGCGTTACAAGAGGTGTTTCATTTAACGATGATGTTGAAAATGTAGTATATTGTGACAATAATGTAGCATCTTGTTCCTCTACACCCAGTTCTCATCCAGGTATTAATATTTAATTTAAAATAGAATAATTAATTTTGTATACTGTAAGTGTTAATTTGTTCTTGTAGTTGATACTGTTGATAGTAAAAAAGAAAAAGATAGCGTTACAAGAGGTGTTTCATTTAACGATGATGTTGAAAATGTAGTATATTGTGACAATAATGTAGCATCTTGTTCCTCTACACCCAGTTCTCATCCAGGTATTAATATTTAATTTAAAATAGAATAATTAATTTTGTATACTGTAAGTGTTAATTTGTTCTTGTAGTTGATACTGTTGATAGTAAAAAAGAAAAATATAGTGTTACTAGAGGTATTTCATTTAACGAGGATAATGAAAATCTATCTATATTATGTGGAGTTAGTTATTATGTATAACAAGTGTAGGTATTCTTACATAGAATTTTCTCGCTACTACCATACATACTCCCGAATATA
>NW_021770538.1:0-642 GCF_005508785.2 Acyrthosiphon pisum | reverse complement strand
GTCCCTGAGAAGGGCCGTTTTTGTTAGTTTGCTCCGTTACAATCTATTGATTTTTTAACATCACGGGTTATTGGCTTATATAATGTATGTGTAGAATGTAGTTGAACCAAAATTAAATTCAAAACGTAATTTATTGTTACAGATTTACTTTTAAGATTGTTTTTTAATGGTACGTATAATAACTAAGAAGAGTGTATTGCAGATTAATATTGATTTTAAATACTGTAGATTACCCACATGGGTCTCTAAGTTGCATGTAAATAAATTTTCACTTATGGTGACTGATTTTAAACTTTCAAGACATGGTCAAACATGGTTTACGGCTCTACGTTTATGACTCGTTATATAGCACTAAACATTTTTCACCCGATGAAGAAGTTGTTGAATCTATTGAATATTTAACTTAACAAGTTACTGGCTTATAGAATTTAGAATGTAGATAAATCAAAATGAAATTTAAAACAAAACAGTGTAATTTATTTATTTTTAGATAAAAAATTTATAGAGTCACGTATGTATAATTACTAATAGAAATGTGTATTAAATATTTAAATTGACCTTAAATTCTGTAAAAGTAACTATGTAGTGTTTACGTAATCACCGTCAAACATAGGTCATGACTAGAGATCTAAGCTTGAACAT
>NW_021770537.1:6288-6391 GCF_005508785.2 Acyrthosiphon pisum | reverse complement strand
AGTTACTCGAATGGTGAGTAGCTTCACAAGGGTAGGTTTTAGGTACTATAGTTAGTATTCCGTTAAATGTTGCGTAAACAATAATGTTACTCTCGCTCATCTG
>NW_021770537.1:0-6188 GCF_005508785.2 Acyrthosiphon pisum | reverse complement strand
AGCTTTAAATATTATTTAAGTTATTACTCTAATTAACTGTACAGACTATAGTTGTATACTTAATTTGATTTTTATGCATTGAATTTCACAGAACAATCAGTGTGTTTCACATAATGGAATTGAAAATTTATAATTTGTGATTCAAGAAAAAACTTGAAAAATTAATTTAGTTATAATAGTTTTACTTTAATTTCTTCCAACATTGCTAAGTTACGAATAGCTGATGTGAGAACTTAACATGCAAAAGAACAAATTCATGTTTAGGTCCGGTCACGAACACAGTAATTAGTAACTATATAGTATATATTATACTTATAGTTGTGCAGAATATTGACTATATGTTATAACTTATAAGGTAGTCGTGTTGACGACATAAAACGTGTCAACGTATTTGAAAAAATGAATCATGAATGAAATTTTCTCAACTATTGGCAATGATCCTTTGACCGAGATTGTGGAAACAATAAAGTTAAATATAAATAGTTAGGTAGGTATTGACATTATGAAAACAAACGAATCATAATATCTAATACTTTACAAAAGACCTATGGAACACGCGAGTGACAACATAGTATAATACAATTGTATCATCCCATATGAAATAGGAATTTATTATGATTTGTTTATTACACATCGATGATTTATCTACAACTTAAAGTCACGAGTTTAGTATGAATATTATTATTATTAACACATAGGTAACATTGTATAATATAACAGTGTGCATAGAATTATAAATTTTTCTTCGAAATTTAAAAATCTCTGATCATTTGCCAATAATTAATTATTTTCAATTACCTATATTATATTATAAATTATTTTAATATTTTTACATTGTTGGATTAGGTTCAATAACAGTTCGTTAATATAATAATATTGATGCAACCTACTCATAAAAATTAGAAATTATAGTAATTTTATTGTTTAGCTGTGTATAAAACAGAAATTAGTATTCGCTATTCATCATTGTATTCATTTAAGTCAATTAAATTAACAAAAATTATGAACATGTTTTTATGAACACGTGGTTTGGTATCTACTCTTGTTGTGATTATCATTAATATTATTATTATTCACACTTTATGACCAGTTTATACATAATTACGTAATACAGAACAAATTTAACGGGGCCACAGCCCACGGGGAAAAATTTAAAAATCTATAGATAATATAAAGAGGCCGCGCATTTGTCGGTATAGCTTCACTCATCTACCTAGGTATATGTTATTATAATGTAGGATAGATGACAAGTGTATTACAAATTAGAAAGCAAACATAAATCATCGCATTTTAAATATATAACTTACAGTAGAACTCAGTAAACTCTTGTGGTGTTTATATAGGAAGCATATAATATTTTGAATTAATCATACATTAATAATTGAATAAGGTAATAAGGAAATTTATTATCGATTGTAAATATAAAAAAATATATGTACTTTTTCAAACGTATATTTCTACTACTACGGCTGCCGGCCCATGAACATGGTTACTGCGGCGGTCGACCGAGCGCGACCATAAATTTTTCCAACAAATTTAGTGTTTGACGAATGATATGGGCTACATTATTAATTTTTATCAAAAGTTCATCTCTATTGTTTAGGTAATTCCTTGGCATAAACATGTTCTTTCTGAATATTCAATGTTAGTGTTGTGGTATCACCCGTATTGGATAATACGCGATGAACCAACTGTATGGCTTACCTCCGTACACTCTAAGCTAATGACTATCTCTAGAATAAATTCAGATTAATGCACTGTTAGCTTTTGAGGTACGATGGTACGCGTTTTGTCGATCTTACGTTCGTTCCCTAAATTGGAATGACTATTAGGACGCCACAACCAGAGCACTGTTCAGTTTGCAATAAACCTCATTGACTATAGGTGTGTGGGTCTGAGCACTGTTCCAATATTCAAAGGTAAGGACAAAGAAGACTTAGAAATGAAATTCAACTCGGGTTTTAATGGTCGGAAACACTTTTATTGAATTTTAAAAGAAACATAAATTAAACACTTTGCGGATTTAGACCGCCGTAGCCCGTTCTCACCGACTCACTCAGTGAGAACGGGGACTCCCTGTCGTCACCGACTCACTCAGTGACAACGGGGGACTCCCTGTCGTCACCGACTCACTCAGTGACAACCGGGGGACTCCCTGTCCTTGCGCGTACGGCGGCGTTATATAGTAAAATAGTTTTTGCTGTCTCAGCACATCTTGCTTCATTGACCTATATTAATATCTAAATTGCTACGTTGATTTTTACATGTAATATATTTACATTAAATAATATTACAGTGACGACTGTCTACAATATACGACAGTGTAATCTAGGGTGACCATACGTCCTGTTTTATACAGGATTGTCCTTTATTTTGGCTTTGTGTTCTGTTGTCATATCAAACTTCTCTCAGGACGCTTTTTCTCCCGTAATATCAAGTCTGTCCTATATTAATCCCGTTTTTACTGTTAATTTATAATTTTTGAAATGTTTGAAATTATATTATTATATTATTATTTATACTTTTCAAATGTATTTGAATGTATTGGATTTTTGTTTTTACCATTATAATTATTGCATCACACTGTTTTTGGTGACGTAAACCATACATATAATAGTATATTTACCTACCAGTGCGACCAATTCGTTATCAAATGTGAGCATATTGCGAAATAAATAAATATTAATAATAGCCCAATATATAATAGTACCTCCATATTATCGTGCTCGAGCTTTATCTTATCGGACAACAAAAGAAATATAATAAATTCTTATTAATTTAAAAATTATATATATTAAATTATTAAAATATAATAATATGATAATATTTTTGTCCTGTCTTTTATTTTTTTAAATATGGTCACCCTGGTGTAATCCATTGTTCAAAATGTAAATTAAAAACTTAAATATATTTAAAATGTTGTTCAATTATTGAACTATTGTTAACTCAGCTTTAATCTAATCAACTAATTTTTTTTTTTTTTTTAATTTAAAATAAACAAATATACATTTTTACATTAACTGTACATTTGAATTATCTATCTTCTGTAAGCTAAGCTTGTGACGAAGATAGAGAGTTATAAATTGATACATATTATGCTTAAAAAACTAAAATTTAAAACACTATTATTTCGTAATTATACAATACAAAAGAAATAAATAAAAATAGAATATAATAAGGTTAACCTACATTACAGTTAATGATACATGTAGCCAATCATTAATTCATTTGTTAGCGTTGTTATAATTTTAATTATTATTAACATTCTTCTTTATAGAGAAAGGCATAGAATTGTAATATATAGGACCAAGATAATCAACAAATTTTTGACCAACTGATTTTTTAAAAAGTGATGTTTTAGCATTGAAAGATCGAAAAGCTCTTTTGTTACTAATTTCATTTTTCTCTACCCATTGATCTAAGTGTTTAACCACCCACAAAATAGCTATTTTTTGAAAACAAAGTCAACTGGTAATACATTGAAATCCTTAAAATTAAGACCAGTTGATCCAACATAGTTTGTTTTTTGTAGACATATGCGCACTATCTGTCGTTGAAGCAATAAAGGTTTTAGAGCGTTTTCCGAGAGCCCTCCCCAGATTAACAGACCATACTGAAATATTGCTTGATATAGAGCCAAGTATACAGTTCGCATGACATGAACAGATACAATTTTACGTAGCTTATAAAAACTGTAATTTAAACTTCGTAGACGCATGACTATGTTATTCACATGAAGATTCCATCTCAGGTGATTGTCAAACGTTAAGCCTAGATATCGGGTACTAGATACTCTAAATCATTTTTGACAAACTGTGCCATTATCACAGAAATGTAACGTAAGTTCATCAAAATTATCTTTAACATCATTTATCGAAAAGTTCATAAACATAGTTTTTTTGAAATTGATAGATAGACTCCTAAGTCTTAGAAATTCCACAACAATTTTGGATTCTCGAATTGCTTTGGTTCTAACATCACCCCAATAGTCTCCACAATAGAGTAAGCAGGTGTGATCTGCATATATATAGCTGCCCGATATAAAGCATTCTCCGTTTCCAAACCGGGTCTAAAACCAAACTGCTGTTTCGAAAGCAGTTCATATTTTTCTAAAAATGTTATGAGCCTGTTTTTAACGATTTTCTCCAGTATTTTCGAAAAATTGCTAAGCATGGAAATTGGTCTATAATTGTTTATGCAGGTTTTATCCCCATTTTTATATATTGGTTTAATTAAAGCTAATTTAAGTTTCTCGGGAAAAATACCATTTTTAATACTTAAGTTATATATATATATGTCAGAGGGCTTATAATACTGTCTATTACAAGTTTTAAAATATTTACCAAGATACCATCAAAACCCACAGCAGTATCATCTTTAAGTTTATTTATCATTACTCGAACATCAGATTCTTTAATGTTTTCATTAAATGTACTGTTAAATGATATAGGAGTAATGTTCTCCTCAAACTTAAATGTTGACTCCTCAATATTACAAGCTAGACTGTTACCAATATTTATAAAGAAATTTGCAATATTTAGATGCTCATTTTTGACATCAAGAGTGTTATCATCTAATTTAATAACTTTAACATCATCATTCTTATTATTATTATTATCTAATATCTCATTAATTACTTTCCAAGTGAGTTTTGGACTAAACGAGAACTTCTGAAATTTGTTTTTATAATAATTTAACTTTGCAGCTCGAATAATAGATGTTAATTTATTTTTGTATTTACTATAATATATAGCAAGTCTAACATTATTTGGGTATTTTCTAACTTTTAAAGGTAATTTTTGTTTAAAATGCACCGAGCAAAGAAGGCCAGCTGTCATCCAGTATCGAATCCTTTTATTTTTAGAGTTGAAAACTTTTGTTGTTGTTGACATTTTGAAAAAAGTATTAATTTTGTCTAGGAAATATCCATACAACTATTTATATCATTGCAATTAAAAATATCCGCCCAAAATTCATTTTTAAATAACTTTTCCAGATCATTATAATTGATTGTCTTAACATTGCGATTTGAGACACTCTTTTCTTTACTAAATTCTATTGCCAAAACCGTGGAGAAGTGATCAGTAATATTTGTCTGAATGACACCTGCTTCAATTTTGGAGTTCAATGCATTTCCCGATTTAATAAAAATATGATCCAAGCATTCTAGTATAAACATTAATTAGTGACCTAAAACCTTTTTCGGATATAGTATCAAGGTATTCATTTTCATCACAATCAGAACCAATTATATTTAGATTGATATCTCCAATTATTACAACATGTCCACTTATACACTCATCTTCAGACAGTATACTATTTATAATGGTCAACAATTTGTTCTTATCACCAGAGGGTGATCTATATATACAATAAACCCTAAAAAATACATTACATATATTAAACGTGACTTTCATAATATTAGCCTCTATGTATTCGTATTCAAAAATATCAGCACATAAATGAGTTTTAACAAAGATTATAACACCATCATTCTGGTTTCTTTTAAGTTTAGAAAAGTACATATTATACCCATGTATAGAAAAATTACAATAATTAACATCATGTCAGGTTTCAGTTAAAATAATTAAATCTAAGTTTTTACTATGTACTCGTATATCATTATATAAAAAAAATTAACAAAAAATAACAAAAATTCATCAAAATTATGCCTTACACTTCTAATATTGCAGTTTAGTACATTTAGAGTTGTATTATGAAGTAGATTGAATTTACATATGAATTCAGATATAGAATTAAAATATTGCGTTTTATAATCTAGGAAACAATTTAATAAATTAGAATTAAACATTAGCATAACTAAAAAGAAAATAAGAAAATAGTATTAATATAGTATGATTTAAGATCTATATATTATTATTTTGAAGTATTATATCTTAATTGTTGACAAGTCAGTCTCGTCATATATTATAATAGTGGCTTTCGAGGTTTCACATTTTTTTATAAAAATTTTACAGTAATTATACCAGACAAACTTAAAGTTATGTTCTTTAGCAAACATTCTAGATTTAAAAAATAGATTACTATTATATTGTGTAAGATAGTTATTAACAAAAATACCTCCATTTTCCCAGCTTTCATTTATACTACATGCCTTAACTTTTTTCTTTTTTGCGGACTCCATAAGGGGTTTTTTCTGATGCGTTGATAAAAGTTCAGCTATGATC
>NW_021770536.1:12451-20949 GCF_005508785.2 Acyrthosiphon pisum | reverse complement strand
AAAGTATTATGTAATATTGTAATGTGTTTCATTTTGTTCTGCAAAACACACAAACATTAATGAATGTTCTGAGAAAAAAAATAATTTTTAATTTAAAAGCTTTTACCATTTGTTTCTTTTTTAGGTTAATATTTATGACTGATTAAATTTGTATAACTTTTAAAGCATTTAACTGATACACGTGTATAATAATGTTAAACAAAAGTTATAGTGTAATACTACAAAATATTACAATATTACAATACTCGTATATAATTGTACCTTCGTTAGCTCCTCCGTGGTATATGTAAGGCTGGTTTGCGTATTGCATGTAGTATTCGATGTGTCCCATCTCGTGGTGGAGAGTTATAAAATCTATAAAATTTACCGATGTGCATTCCTTGATTCTGAAGTCTTTAGAATCGCTAAAGTCCCAAGCTGATGCAAAGCATTCCATATCGACACCATTTGGCTTCTCAATAACAGATCTTTCCCAGAAAGTTGGGGTCATTGGACTCAAGTTTATGGACGTGTAAAACTCTTCGGCCATTTTAAACATTTTTTTCGGAGTGTACTTCTGAAATCGAAAAAAAAATACGATTATTTTCGGTTGCGTTGTGAAAACTTGGTCAGTATATTGTTTGGCATTTTATTAGATGATACGCCAGCTTAACAAAATAATAAATAGACCCAAGAAAAAAGCAGGGGAGGGGTGGTGTTATTTTTCTTAAAAAAAAAAACTAATTTGGGTTTATTAATTACACTGCAAACGAGTCTATTACCTGATCTATCATGGCTGAGGTGGGGTTTACATCGTCGGTGGTTGGATATGGTCGGGTAAAATCATTCAAATTTTCCCACGACTGCGCCCACATATTACCTAATAAGCATATACAGCGAATGTCACGGAGGTCATAGCGCATAAATGACTACATAATATTAGCAGTGGTCGTAGACTCAAATTTACCGAACAGTTGTGCTGGTATAAGTCCTTTTTTCGTGATCAGCGATTCACCGTATATCTCCCTAAGCTTACTACGCACGTAAGCATGTATTTGCAAGTATAGAGGCTTGATCTGATTCCATAAACATTCTATTCGCTGCCGAAAGTCGTCGACTTCGTAGTCTCGAATCCAATATTCTGCAGTATCCGTGTAATCTATAAAACGCGACAATATTTTATTACATAAACCATAATGTAGCGATGACGGCGAGGAACGCTCTTTATATGAATGAAAAAATTTCCAAAAATATTGGGAAAATAAAATCATAAGATTTAACGTATATGGGGGATTTGTACTGCTCTACACAATATTATACTCAACTGTTTAATCTGGCCGCTTCGTTGTTCAGTTTTACGTATTCCGGATACAAAGGTCGAATTTTTTTTCCCGTGGCCTCTCTCCATTGAACCCACATATATGTCAGTTCATTTACATCAGTACTATTAGCCAATATGTCAGTTATATCTTGAAGTAAAAAATAAAAAAAATAATAATAACACTAACCGTATACCAATTAACTTAAGACTAATTCGTTAGCACGCATATAAGTTATATGACATTATGACTAGCAGTAATATAAATAATAAATGATTGATGCTTCTATTATATACAAATACAATATGTACCTGGTTCAAAACTCAAAGTTCGATTTGAATTGGATTCACAATATTCTGGAATGGTGGCTTTGTCGTACAAACTTTGCATGGCATCAATGGTTTCCTCTAACTATAAAACATTACAAAGACTTATAATTTACAAACATTTATTTTTTTTTTATCAAAACGATGTGTGCATACTTTTTTCACTTTGTCTTCGGGTAAAGCATCTGTTCCTATGTCTGACATTAATTTGAATTGTCTTTTGATATTAGGATCTTTGTATGTTGTCCAAGGATATTTAACAGTTTCTTCCCACATACATTTTGAGAACTTGCTATATTCCAAGCTAATGGCAAGCTATTTAAATACAACAGTTGCATTAATTATAGTTAAGCGTGAATGTCGTTATCAATTCTATAATATGTCTAATTTCTTAATTTGACATAATGCTTAATCGCTAAAAATAATAATAATAAAAAACATCCTAGCAAAAAATAAAATAAATGAATATTATTTATTTTAAGATTTTTAAAGTAATATTTTACATACGTAGTTTACAACGTACATAAAATTATATTATTTTTGGTTATTAAAATTTAATTTCTAATTTTAAAAAAAAATGAAAATGGGTGGGGGTGGGGACATGCACGTGCCTTATCGTTGTCATAGAAGGCAAGTGAATTATCTGGTTTTTTGAGTGAGACTGAGGGGCGTTTATATTGAAGTAACTTTTTGGTTTCGTGCCACAAGCTCCCGTCTACAGAGGAGAGTGAGGTTAGTTTTTGTTCGTACATGTCAGCTTTGCTTTTAGTTAGACATTTTTTTAATGAATTTGCTAATTTATTATATGTACTTTTATGTGAGGGTAACCATGTGGTTTGGTAACGTGCTCTTGCTCTGCGCTTTTCGACTATTAATGAGCGGACTTGCTCAGACACAAAAGAGTATTTATGAGCTGAGTTCGTGGTGGTGTTTAGGGTGTTTGATTTAGAAGCCACTGATTGAATAAGGGTTGTTAAGTTGTCAACTGCATCGTCAATCTCCTGAGCAGATTTTAAGCTTATTTTTAGTTTAATTTCATCGGCTATGATGTTATGAAATTTAAGGCGATCAGTTGCTGCCGTAAAAAGTTTAGGACTAATAGTGCGTGTTTGCGGAGTGGCATCAATGTTGAGAATGATGGACGAATGGTCGGAGTACCTATCCTTTAAATCGTTTGTTGATTTCATAGATTCATTATTCCGTATTCGATATAAGACTTTTTCCAAATAACTTATTCTACCAATCGTAAACAAATGTAAAAATATACAATCATTTTAGTATCCAGGTATGGTCACATGGGGCATATAAGAGATATATGTACTTATAGTAATTTTTTCCTACCTAAATTCCTAAACCCTATTTCCTATCTATAGTCATCAATCAAGATCGAATCACAGATATATTTAAATTTTTCCGCATGTACCAACCATAGTAAATGAAAGGGAAGTACCTATACAGTCTCGTCACAAAAAAATAAATCAACAATGTAATTTTTACCATCGTAATCGTATTATACACTTTATGCTATATAGTTAAGTTAAACTATTGTCTATTATAGTTTATACAATAATTATAACATGTAGCTATAGGTATATTTTAATAAACGTTTCTTTTATAATTATCATAAATTCTAAGTTCCTGTAAAATTATAATATTTGATACTACAACTAATACCTTTTACCTAACAATAAAGTTTTTTTGTCACATTATTCTTTGACAAAACTTAAGTTGTAATAAGCAGGTTACAATATTAAGATAAACGTTTAATAATGTGTAATGTATAAGATACTATGTAGTGAACGTAGGTTAATTAAAGTATCATCAAAATTCAAAGTAAATTATAATAATATATAAGTACCTTTTTTGCAGCATTCTCGTCAGTCAAGTTTGTTGCCCAATTCCAGTCAGCAAGCGCGTATTGGTTTGCCCACTGGGCCATTTCGCGATTGGCGTTTTCCAAATATTTGGAAGCCTCAATTTCAGACCTGTGAGAGGAGTCTTCTATTCCTGCCGACAGGACTGGCCGCCAAACGACCGTAGCCGATAGACATAGTATGACACACAAATGATATAATTTCATCGTAATGCTGCTATAACACAATATTACAATAGAGTCACCTTCCAATTAACTGCATAAAATATAACAATACTAAATATATAATGATCAATCTTAAATTTTTTAAGAATTTTAATACTACGCCAATAGAACTAATTAAATCTGAACTTGAGACGCGCCTCTTCGAAGTCAGACAAGTCACGAAAGTCCTGCACAAGACTAGCAAGCATCCACTCCCGCTGTTCTTCGTCGATTTAGAACCCACCGATCACTCTAATCAAATCTTCCAATTATATTCCCTTCTGCACACAAAAATTAAGGTTTAAGAACCATACAAGCCTAAGTTAATTAGTCAATGTCAAAACTGCCAAGATTACCGCTACACCCGGGCATACTGTGGTTATTCAGCACGCTGCGTCCGATGCAGCGCGCATCATCCATCTTCTGATTGCACTAAGTCACCTGACTCCCCTGCCAAATGTGTACTATGCTCCGGAGATCATCCAGCCAAATACCGAGGTTGCAGCGTCTACAAGAAACTCCAGCGCCGGAAAACACCTACCACTAAAAGTAATACTTGGATGTACTTGGAAATGTACTTGGAAATACTTGGAATACTTCTGCTTGGACATATGGCCTACAGCTTTGGGGAAACGCAAAATAAACCAACATTAACAAAATCCAAACATTTCAAAACATTGCACTTCGCAAAATATTAAATGCCCCTCCCTATGTCTCTAACTACACTATACATACAGACCTTAAAATGCCTTCAGTTTCAGAAGAAGCTAAAGCATATTATAAACGTTTCCATCTCCGCGCTTTAACTCATCCCAATCCTCTTGTCAGAAATCTTGCTAATCCTACAATCCCTGGCGACCCTCCGAGATGGTTAAACCGGAAATGGTGTCGTGTTCTATTGGCACCCAATTTTAACTTTAATTAATATTAATTAAAAATTATAATAAAAAAAAAAGATAACTGAAAATATAAAAAGTTAAAAAATAAAATAGCAAATGAAAGTGTTACTAATGGGTGGCCGCATTTTTCAAGATTATCACGCTATGTATGTATATGTTATTAAGGATACAATGTATTTTTTTTAATAATTTGTATAAAATCTGTTTCACATCTTCTTATTGTGCCAAGTGGTATAGATTGTTGATTTCATAAAAAAAAAAAAGAACTTTAATAGCCCTAATTATTATTTACCCTTTTATTTATATGATTAAAAAAAAAAATAATAATTTGCAGTATTACGTTAATTTTATTATTTGTTTTTATTATGTAAGTTGATTGACTTCCATATATAAAAATAAAATAAAAACAAAATATTTAACCACAAGAGAAATATATAATATACCCAACACATATTCAAACACCTTTGACAATTCATATAATTTTAAAAATTTGGTCTCAATGAAAAACTATGAAAATATAGTCACATATAAAACAAATTTAATAAAAAATGAATTACCACAATGGGAAACAATAAAGAATATTATATTTAAGATATCCAATAATAAGAAAATAAATCCACCAACGTACAATCAAAATAACACTTTAAACAATACAATGACTTTTATCACGTTCACAATAAAAAAATAATTATAATAGCGTGTAACCACCAAAATAATATGTTACACAAATATATTCAAATATTATGAGTCTGTCAAAGCATTAAACATACACTATTTCAAAGACAATATTATAATATCTTATGATCTTTTCAAACTATATACATACAAAAATCAAAAAATCTTGACAATTTTAAACATAGGTACCACACCCACTAGAACAATCGTTGTTTAATTACGAAACAATGGCATGATAACCAATTTACGAGTATAGGAAACGATCATAATTTTGACACGTCATACTTGTAAACACAAACAAAAAAGCATACGTATATAATTCAGAGCCTAAATCTACTATGGTACCACATAAATATAATAATAATGAAACAAACTGGAGCCCTGCATCAACGATAAATTACAATACCAAATCCAATAAAATTATTACGACAATTATGCTTACTGAAAAACTATACCACAACAAAAAAACATCAAAAGAAAGCGTAATCAAAAATTATATAACATGACAATAAATAAAGTGGAATCACAATATATATACATATATTATACATACATATTACATTACATTATATTATATTTATCCTAACACAAACATAATAAATAAGTTTAGAAATGAAAAACTATAAAATTATGTACTTTTAAGAGCAAATTTTAATAATACGAAATTAAAACGACACGATAACAATTTAAGACCGTATAGAAATGTATACTCTACTAAAATACCACATTTAAAAACAGAAATATTAGAACTTTGTCCAACACAAACTAAACCATATTATTCAAAACAACCAAAATACAAATTCAAATTTAAATTCAATACACAGATAATTGTAGGAATAATATTCCAAACCATAAAACATTACATAAAAACCAATCATTTTAAATGGATACTTTATATCTAAACTTCAAGCTAGCAAAATTGATGATAACTAAACCAATACGGAAATACAACGTAAAATATAACAACTACCTTTACTTATAAATCATTACAAAATATCACAATACATAATACTCAATTAAATAATCAAACTATATATATACAACTAAAATTACTACTTTTCCAAACCTTTATTAATTATTAGTATAAACTTCTACTAAACATTATCATAAGAAATAAAAATATAATAAAAACCAAATAAAAGTCAAAACTTAAAACAAAAATTAACATTATTATATAATTCATTCATAACCGCATTAGACACTAACCTTTATATAGATAATATTTAATTAAATATGTAAAATAAATCAAACTAGATTTACTATTTTATTAAACCTTTATAAATGACTACAATATACTTACATACAAAAATCAAAAAATCTTGACAATTTTAAACGTAGGTACCACACCCACTAGAACAATCGTTGTTTAATTACGAAACAATGGCATGATAACCAATTTACGAGTATAGGAAACGTTCATAATTTTGACACGTCATACTTGTTAAACACAACAAAAAAAGCATACGTATATAATTCAGAGCCTAAATCTACTATGGTACCACATTAAAAATAATAATAATGAAACAAACTGGAGCCCTGCATCAACGATAAATTACAATACCAAATCCAATAAAATTATTACGACAATTATGCTTACTGAAAACTATACCACAACAAAAAACATCAAAAGAAAGCGTAATCAAAAATTATATAATATGACAATAAATAAAGTGGAATCACAATATATATACATATATTATACATACATATTACATTACATTATATTATATTTATCCTAACACAAACATAATAAATAAGTTTAGAAATGAAAAACTATAAAATTATGTACTTTTAAGAGCAAATTTTAATAATACGAAATTAAAACGACACGATAACAATTTAAGACCGTATAGAAATGTATACTCTACTAAAATACCACATTTAAACACAGAAATATTAGAACTTTGTCCAACACAAACTAAACCATATTATTCAAAACAACCATAATACAAATTCAAATTTAAATTCAATACACAGATAATTGTAGAAATAATATTCCAAACCATAAAACATTACATAAAAACCAATCATTTTAAATGGATACTTTATATCTAAACTTCAAGCTAGCAAAATTGATGATAACTAAACCAATACGGAAATACAACGTAAAATATAACAACTACCTTTACTTATGAATCATTACAAAATATCACAATACATAATACTTAATAACAGTACGCCAATCTATCAATAGGCAAAACCAAAAGTTGAACAGCAAAACCCAATGTCCCTTGGTGGAACTCTGAGATAAAAGAAACAATAAAAAACAAAAATAAAGCTCTAAAAAACATCCAAAACTCGTGGAAAATTTTAGACCATATAAAACTAAAGCAACTAAAGGCGATGACCAAATATCTTGTTAAAATTAGTAAAGAGAAATCATGGAAAACTTTTACTTTAAGCATTGCACCCAGAACCGACCCAAGCATAATCTGGAGAAAAGTTAGATCCCTAAGTGGACGTAGCAGAGAAAAACACACTCACCTAATCATTGAAAACACAAGTAGTATGAAATAGCCGGTTCTGGATACCCCCCGCTTCAACCCCCCTCCCGCCCTGTCATCATTCATGCTTCCCCCTCCCCCCACTCCCTCAGACAATATTGTGCTTCCAACCCCACTCCTCCCACCAGTACTACGTCACCATGCTTCCCTACGTCATCATGTTTCTTTCCCCTCCCTCTATACATACTATAGTATATACCTATATATACTAAAGTATATACTCTATACATATATATATATATATTATATATATATAGTAATATTATATACTGCACAACATAAGCTAATTTAATATGTCGATGCGTTGAAAAATTATATCGCATTCATCCCGCGCGATTGGCGGGAATGTGCATACGCGGCGTATTCAGCAGTGAAATCGACACTGTGGATTTCACTATCAATATTAAATATATATACATATATAATATAATATATATAATATACAGAATTTGGATATCCGCCGTCGCCAATGTTTTTCGCATCAGACGGTTTTCAGAGCCCGTCAGTGTTTAACGTCTTAATAACAGTTTTAGTCCTGCTCATATTTCCAAACGTTTATTTGTTAAATTTTGTGCGTGTAAAAATATCGTAAAAATGTTCGATTGTATCACGTGTGGAAAAGTTTTCACCCATAAAGGCGATCTAAACAGACATGCGAAAATCCACGATGGATCAACGATTTCATGTGGGATATGTGCATTGGCGCCCGGAGGGGGGGG
>NW_021770536.1:8632-9538 GCF_005508785.2 Acyrthosiphon pisum | reverse complement strand
ACACCTCCCCCAAAGTACCAACTAGATTAACTTTCCTATCAGAAAAGTGAAACTATAGTTTAAGAAAATGTTAGTATTTTTACTGTCCTAAAAGGTGATGACAAACACAAAAATAAAAAATTTTAATTAAAAAAAAAAAAAACACATTTGTGAATTCAATAAATTCATCGCTCCGCTCAGAATATAAAATATAATAAGATTAAAATTCAAGTTCAAGTTAGAACAGTCTGAACAGATTAACCTTATCTGCAGACTAACCCAAAACTGTTATAGCATTTAATTATAGGTAGGTACCTATTATATATTTTACTAATTTAGTGGTGAAACTAAACTAATTTTAAAATTTGAGTAAAACTATGACCATTTTTTTTTTGGGGGGGGGGGTGAATATTTTCGGTGCAGTGCTGGTTTATGATCCATATTTCCCGGGCCGAAAAAATTCGCCAATCCGCCCCTGGTCTCAGTCAACAGTGATAATTGTACTTATCGTTGTTAGTTGATATCATTATACGACCATTTAGTCAACATTAATTAAGCTAGCAGACACATAAATACGTTAAATAAGTTATGTATAATGAAAAACACATAAATACCTACCTTGCTATTTTTTATTTTATTACCTACATTACGCTTGTTCATTTCCTAGTGAATAGACTATAGGTATATTCAGGGATGGGCAAGATACTCAAAAATCAGTATCGCGATACTAGATACTAGATACATACATTGGAAGTATTTAGATACCTACTCGATACTCGATACTTATATTTTAAATATTTAGATACTCGATACATTTGAAAAATGATTCATAGCCTATTAGTTAAGTATAAATATATTATAATAAGTCAATCGTTCATTAATAAATAAATAGTATAAAAATAAATTATAGATATCATCATATCGATA
>NW_021770536.1:3268-6158 GCF_005508785.2 Acyrthosiphon pisum | reverse complement strand
ATCTAGGAGTAAAATCGTTATCAAAATATGAATTTTACAACTGATAACGTGTAAAAGATTGATAACAACCACGATAATAATATTATATATTTATTATTATTATATAGAAGACAAAATTAGACGAGTAGGTTTTTAAACGATGAATACCGGTTTAGTTATTTCACAGAATTGGGAAACTGACAAAGCTAATTAAGAAAAATACTTTTTTTGTCTTCCAATTCGAATAAGAAAAGATGACAGCGTAATGTGTAAAGTTAACAATATTATTGTCATTCGTTGTTTTTATTTTCAATTATTGTACGTTCAATGGTTTGCCTAAGTGTTATAATATTCAGTTATAACTTCATAAGCATTTGCAAAGACCAGTGGCGTATATACGAATTATATTCACTATGGGCCAATTTATCGTTATCACTAGACAAGTATAGAACGACTAAAATAGCCATAATTATACATTTTTTAGGGAGCTGGTGGGAATGGTTATAATTATGACATTATATACAGTAGAAATAAAAATTGCGTAATTCAATTTTATAATTACTATGTAAAATTAATTTTTTGGTTCTTTTTTTAAAAATATGGACAGTGTCATTTATATATTTTACTGTTATCTTACTATGAATTTAACATCAAAGTCAATAAGTCATCAAAGCAAGAAATGACAAAATAACATTTTCTTGTTGATTCCTCAAAAACGATTTTAATCAACCGGCTAACTTAATCATGGTGAAAAACTGTAAACAGTGTAATTATAGGTACATGCAATTGAACCTGCAATTTCACTAAGGGCCCTGGCCTAGGAGGCCTCCCCCCTCTATACGCCACTGGCAAAGACAATATTACCTATGATTTTAATCATCGGAGTTACACGTGTTGGTTATGTCATCGGAATGTTCATATTTTTAAACAGAAGTCATTTGATTGAATCGTATAATGTTTTACGGAAGGGCGTGCTAAATAAAATGGTGAAATTTGTTGATCGTGGAGTATTAAGGAATATAGAAAATCCAGGAAATTCGATGTACTGGTACTAAAAATTAAACAAATTACGACTTATAAATTACAATAATATTAATATAGTGACATATAGTGTTGTATAATGCATGTATGCGATGTTCCTAACCCAAAATAATATTACCTATGTGATTATTCTCGTGTTATAGGTAAGTCTGCGTGAGAAATGTATCAACGCGGGTGTTCAAGTCAATTTACGGGCTGCAGCTGCATTATCCAGTAGTATTGACAGAGAAGAGTTCCAAAAAATGAAGGAAATAAATCTGAAATTCAGAAACAGGTCGATAGAATTGGAAGGTAGGTATAGATTTATGGACATGACAATTTTAAAGGAGGGGGCCGGTTTTGCTGCAGTAGTATAACGACCATGTAAATGGTGCAGTCATCGAAGACCAAAAAGGGCGCGGGACGTACTGCAGTAGCACGCTACTTTAGCTGTAGCGATTGACATAGCGTCGCTACAATAATATATTATACAATGTAGCGAAAAACTATAGCGTGCTAGAAATCTACGGTTAGCGTATCGAAAATGTTCATTATTTTTTATCGCTACTTCTAACCTATTTCATGATAATAAAAATATTATGATGTATGTTTATTTATTTAATTAAGATGACTAGATGAGTGTATTTTTGAATTTTTCGGGTTTAACGCGTAGGCACAGCACTAATCAGTAATCATAGATTATAGATAAGACCATAATCATAAGAGCAATATTACAATGTTATATTTTTTATTATTGAATACAGAACCATAGATAATAATATTAATATATTAGTATTTTATTATCACTACTTTTATTTTCGGCATTCGGCGTTTTCTGTGTTTCTTTTAAGTATTAAATTTTATATGTAAAAAAATAGTATTTTAGATTGTATGCAGTGCCGAAACTACCGCAGGTGTAGGCGGTGCAAGGCGCCGCCTGACGGGCCTCGCAATGTATGCATGGGGGGCCTCGGATTTTACCATTACCATATATAATATTATAAAACAATTGTAAAATCAAATATGAGAATTCAATCATTTTGAATTTTGTATTTTCGTGTACATAAATATTAAGTATATAGGTCCTTTTTCATTGGATCAAAAAATAGGAAAAAGGGAA
The DNA here is from genome assembly GCF_005508785.2 of Acyrthosiphon pisum. NCBI lineage: Eukaryota > Metazoa > Arthropoda > Insecta > Hemiptera > Aphididae > Acyrthosiphon > Acyrthosiphon pisum. The sequence goes on along the minus strand of NW_021770536.1, from coordinate 4,039 downwards.
TTTTTACACAAAATTGATTTAGTTTTTGGTGTAACTCTAAAAAAAATTACCGTAGATACATGGAATTTATATTGAATGTGTATATCAGCATTTTCTATACATATTCATAGCATTTTCAAAATATTTTGACTTATTTTGAGCTGTTTACGGACATTTTCAGTTTTAAATTTTAGATTCTGAGTGGAACGATGAATGTATTGATTTTACAATGATGTGTGTTTTTTTATTTTTTTTTTTATTTTTTTTTTTATTTTTATTTTATTTTTTTATTTTTTTTTGTGTCTGTGTACACGATAAGTAGTCGAAATAATGCTACGATTTTCAACTTCAGTATCTTGTTCGATCAGAAAGTGAATATCGTTGGTGCATTGGGGAGGTCAAAATTTAAATTTCCCAGTAGTTTTCAAAAGCGCCGGGAAAAACAAAAGAAAAATTAAGGAAAAACGGGAATTTTTACGCAAAATCTGTTTTCGAGAAAATCGATTTTGGTTTTTGGTGTAACTTTAAAAAAAATGACCGTGGATGCATGAAATTTTGACTGAATGTTTACATTTCCATTTTCTATACACGATAAAATTTTCAAAATATTTTGACTTATTTTGAGCTCTTTACGGACATTGTCAGTTTTCATTTTTTTTTAGTTTTTTTTCTAAAAATATCAATAAAATTTTATTTGTTGGATAAAAAAGCTTGAAAATTTAATAGAAGGCTCCTAGTATATTGTTTCAAAGGCAGATGAAAAATATTAAAAATCGTTAGGCACAGTTTTTT
>NW_021770536.1:0-3034 GCF_005508785.2 Acyrthosiphon pisum | reverse complement strand
ATTATTAGTGACATTATATGAATATTAATGTTCACTATACGTGAACATTAATATTACTGTATGTTTACTATACGCTATGATCTCCGAAACCACTAATGAACTACAAATAAAAAAAAAAAAAATGTCTAATACATAATAACAATAATACACGGCGTACGAAAATGCAAAAAAACAAACTAATACGCGGGCAACGCCGTGTCGGGACAGCTAGTATATATATATATATATATTACTTTATGCACAATAATATCATCGAATATACTTGTTAATATTATATGCTGACTGAGTGTCTTCTCTCAGAATCGATTTTCTTATTCAATGATATTATGCCATTGAATTCAAATTTAACACCATCCATTATAGTGACCTACTGTACATCAGAATGACACCCATTTGTCCACCTTTTTCTAATCGTAAAGTGGTTTTTCCTATTTGAATGTACTTAAAGGATTCATTAATTTGTATCTATCTTAAATGTAATATACTTTATCTGTCATGGAAATATGGAATTAACTGATTAATTTAAATATTTAATTCTTAAGATAAAAATATGTATGCCATTTATAAATGTAGTAAATGCACCTATTTTGTCTAGCGGGGAAAAAAGAACCATCACGATACGGGACGTACCTTTAGTTGACTACCCACGACGCCGTGTGATTGTAATAACTTATTATAACTAGACTTATAAGATTGACTTATTAGACGGCTATCTAGTTGTATAATTCTATGGTTAAGAAAAAACACGAGGAAGTCCATATTATTATATTCGAGTAAAGTCCCGTCAGAAGTTTTTACCTAATCAGTAACCTAAGTGAGTCGTTACAATGAATTATATTCTGTATTATATTGTTTGAGTTTATTTCGATAAGTACCACTGTGCTACCTGGTATGACAACGCGGCATTGTGGACAGTACGTTTTTTACCTACAAATGCCTGCAGTATATATTATTACAGTTGTAATATTAAAAAAAAAATGTCTTATTTTACTAACGCTATACAATCTGCGCACATGTTTTGCAACAATTACAACTGTACAAGATATAAAATATCGAACATAAAGGCTTGGATTATGTATATCGAAATAAACCGATAAAAAAGCATAATATTTTATAAAAATCACCAAAAAATCAAAATAATATTCATATAATTTATTTTATTCAAAATTCAAGACAGTCCCTTCGATAAAACTATACTCACAATAAGCTAAAGTAATTATATGTAAAAATGAGCAAAAACTTCATTCAGGAGAAAAAACAAAATTAATAAGCATATTTAGATGGTCAAAACAAAGGTACAATCAGAATGATACAAAACGAACTAAATATTAATTTATTATAAAAATCAGCTTTTTATCATATACTCCTCGCCAAATTAGTAAATTGTGTGGCAAGAGCTAAAATTTCTTTCCCACACGAGCCACACATACTATTTTTTGTCACTCATCTGCGTTCATCGATCACGCCATTACGATTCACGGCAAAGGTAATGTAGGCTGAAATCTATGCAACAACCAGACTATTCTACGAAAACAGTAGGTATTTCACGAAAGAAACGATTTGGTTTTATTCATTTTAAGTATCATATGCATGGAGGATATAATATGTAACCAAAAGTTTATGTTTTGTAAGGACCGTGGTATAGATTTCAGTATAAATAATTATTATTACCTATTATATATTTATATTAAAATAAAATAAGAATAAAAAAATGTAATCACGGCAAAGATAATGTATTGTGGAGGGATCTGTGCAACAACCAAATCATTATACGAAAACTATTTCATGAGAGAAAAAAGTTCACACGTCATGCAAGGAGGTTATAATATGAATTTAAGATTTAATCAAAAGTTTATGTATTGGTAAGGACCGTGGTATATATTTTAGTGTCTGGTTTTGCAGAGGATACGCGTGATATGTTCGCTCAGTACTTTTGGAGATTTTCATTTTACCGCCCGGCACTTTTGGGGATTCCCACTTTACGGCTCGCTGGACGGAAAAAGGTCGCTTTCCAACGTTTCAACCAACATCAAAAACTAAACTTTCAGTAACAAAAAATGACTTGCTACAAAATCCGAAACTAATTTAATAACAATCAATTTGAAAATCACGAAATAGATCCAATGGTTCACTACGACGGGAATACATTTTTATGATCTCGCGAGTTTGGATGGAGTAGGAACTGTCATCAGGCACACCACGTCAGTGTTTATGATCCAGGTATTTAAAAAATAATTTGGGCCTTAATTGATTACATTTTTTATTTGTATCTATTTTGACATATTATACCTTCAATTAATATTACATAAGAACAATTATTTTAGAGTTTCAAATGTCATGTATTGGATTAAATGATTATACGATTTACTGTTTGCTAGAGCGGAATAAAGATAATTTATTTTTATAATGTTCACGGCAGCTTTGTGGGACCCGATTGATTTTATACAATATGCCTATTATATTATGTTGGTACATCAGGAATGTTCTTGAGAAGAGGAGTCGAAACTAGTCTTTAGCTCAAACTTTCAGTCTGAGAGCTTTTTGTGGTATTTTAAGTATAGCCTGGTATAAGTGTTTAGCAGTTATTAGGTTTGCAATTTAAGATATTAGATGTAGGTATTGTTTAATTTGAAACGTATAATAGAGCATTTGGTATTACTCATATTGTTTGACCGTTTTATTGATCATTTTATTTATTATGATAAATAAAATGATTTTATTTTTGAACCTAAAAGGACCTATTTAATTTAAAAATTCCGGTTCGGTTCCGGTACTTTATTTATTAAAATAAAGGTTTCGGTTCCGGTTCTTAGTATTTTAAAGGTTTCGGTGCCAGAACTGGTTCTTTTATATTCGGTTCCAGTCCCTGATTCAAAGTCATTATAAAACTACATTTTATATTTTGTATTCCGAATTTGAATATTTTTCTGAGAATTTCAATGTATAGTACAAAATGTCTAACTAGGTAGTAGTTAATTATTTGTAATTTATAAGTATTCAAAGTCTAGAGTGCTGATCTACTCTACTCGACTAT
>NW_021770535.1:51974-53098 GCF_005508785.2 Acyrthosiphon pisum | reverse complement strand
TAGTTGTTATTTTTGTATTATAAGCTTGTATTGTCCGTACACTAATACAATTTTTATAAATATATTTTTCGGTTCATTATCATTCTTGTAACGGTGACGGATCATTACTTGTTGAAAAATTCACTTCAGTTCTTAACCACATTAGTAATGTGCACGAATGGGAAGATAATGGCAAAACAACAAAATGTGAACACGAAAAGTTAAACGATGAAGACTTAAAAAAAAAGCTTTGGATACATCCTAATAGTGAGTCCTACTTTGCGTTAAAAAAAATTATTATGGCTAAAGATTTGTTAAAAGATTTACAACACGCAAAACATTTTGTACATACTGGTCGCTTGGAGTCCTACCATAATGTTCGCTTGAAATATATGCCAAAAAGAATACATCTCAAGTTTAATGGAATGTATTTACGTTCGATAATTGCCATTCTCGATCACAATTATAATGTAAACAAAACACTGGTAGGAGATAAGTTGGTTTTTTCAAAGCCAATCGGCCGTTACACATTAAAAAATCGTTACAAAAATCCATCAAACAATTGGCGACAAATTATAATTGAAAATATCAAAAATAATGCAAGAACAGGTAATAATTTAAGTACAGAAACAAGTACAATCGATGACAATTTGCGAATTCCAACAAATATAGTTTCAATACCAAAGCCAAATGTTGATGAAATGAGATTGAAAAAGTATTCAAGGTTTCAAAAATAAATAAGTGTCATAAAAAATAAATTACTGATGATTTTGATCTTTTAATTTAACCCGCGATAACTCGCACTGTTAGAAATAATCTAACATTCAACTTATTTTTAGAATAACAATAATCGTTTAAATGATAAATAGTTGTCCTTCCATCAATGCTTTATCTATATCACTATAGAACTAATAATATCATAATGGAAGATAAGATAACATTATTTGACAATTGTTTTCAGTTTAAAGTTGACGGTAAGCAAATTGTTAGTAGTAATCTAACGCGCGAGTGATCACGACACCCGAGTTGTTAGTAATAATCTAACGCGCGAGTGATCACGACACCCGACTTGTTAGTAATATTCTAACACGCTAGTGTTTACGCGGTGATTTTTGTATGTGTGTAAAATTCAAATTAACATTTTC
>NW_021770535.1:48926-50664 GCF_005508785.2 Acyrthosiphon pisum | reverse complement strand
TAAAAACTGAATATTCAGTAACAAGAATAAGTAACCGTTGGCCATTTACAATTTTTTGTAGTCTGTTGAATATTGGAGCAATAAATTTTAGTTTTAATTTATCAGTACTTTTTTTTTTCAAATTAAATATAAAAATGTAAAATGTATTGTAAGAATGTATACAGTTAACCTATTTACTCATTTGTAATTCATTTTAATGATTAATATAATTAAAAGTTTTTGATATTAGTACATTATTAACTTGGGGTTTTTTTTAATGTATTTCAATAACAGCTTTAAAACACCTAAAGTGGTAAAATTAAAGTGGCACAAGTATCTCATATATATATTGTCTTTTGTAAATAATGCAATAAATATAAATTGTATAAAACGGAATTTGTGTTTTGATGAAATTAAATAAACTAATTGAGTGTTAGAAAAAATCTAACACGCGAGCAATTGCGTAAAAGACAACGCGCGAGTTATCGCGGGTTAAATCATAAAATTATTATAACTATTATTATTATTATTATTATCATCATTAACCATATATAATTTTTAAGTTTGAATTAGAATTTATTGTACTTAGTATGATTATTTATTGAAAATAATCAAAAAAATTACAATAAATATATACAATTACGAGGGTAAATATGTATTTGATTTTTTGAAACCAACATACAATCCATCTTTTTCCGGGTACTTATTTCTTATTTTGTTTATGACTAGGGTTCGGATTTGAAGGCAATATAATCAATAAAAAAAGCATTTAAAATGTAAAAAAAGGCAAAAAAAGGCAATTAATAAATATATTACAAAATAAAATAGTGAACATTTTTTAAACGCTTTCAAATGCACACATTATGAGAAAAATACAAATTAAAAATGAGCATGAATACTAAACTACATTAAGTTTATGCTATTTTGTATAAATAGATTACCTTTTTCTTTAACCTGGTGTGTCCTAAGAATTAGTTAAAAACAATTTTAAAAATTAACCTACTTGAGTTATACCAGTTAATTTAACACAAAAAAGGCATTTATAAGTACTAAAGGCAAAAAGGCATTTATAGGTAAAAAGGCAAAAAAAGGTAAAAAAAAAATCCATCTATCGTCTAAGAAATTAAATGAAACACATTTTTATATAAAAATTGTTTTTCTATTATGATTAATAAAAGAAAGGCATTTGCCTTCAAATCCGAACCCTATTTATGACACATGCAGGAATGACAACTCTTACTCCTAAAAATATTTAAACTTAGTTATTGTACTAAATGTAACTATCTACTCTACAATATGTTATAATATATAATTTAGTTAGTATTTTTGTATGTATAAATACATTTTAATTTAAATATACCTTTTCCCAATGAAGTCCAAGAATTAACCCAATGAGTAAACTGAACATAACAAATATATCTCCATGTTTTATTCGGTACTTCTAACGCGCTCAACTGCTTTTTCTTCAATTTATTTTTAGTTTTCATAATCATCTGTTGGCGAGTAATATTCAATATTTCTTCATCTAAAATAATTTTTTCAAAGGAAGCAGTAGCAGTAACACATTTTTTTGAATCCAATAATTGTTTTACGTTATCAAATTCTGAACAACACATGCATTCTAAATCGTTCGACATTTTTGCACAATTTTCACAATTACACCACTCATTTACTTCTACTTGGGTTCTTCCCTGAACATTTGGTAAACATAAAGATACAGAATAATTTGGTTCAAATCTATCAATGTCACTAACATTTG
>NW_021770535.1:43033-48876 GCF_005508785.2 Acyrthosiphon pisum | reverse complement strand
CACATTAATAAAAGTTTATTATTTATTATATTATTATTTAAATATGAACATATATTATTATTATTATTATTAACATATATATATGTTATTAATTCGGACCAATGAGAATGCCGTATTTTCCTATGGGTTTTATTTGATGTGCGGAATGTTAATATGCAGGCGGGACGGGAAGGCGAGTCGCGCAAGACGAGTACCGGCCGCCGGTAGCTCGCTCTCTCTTATGTCAACCGTCGAAACGGCTCCATCTCGGCTACGTACCACCGCACCGGATACATACCGCTCGTCATCCGAAAGCCACGCCGGCGACCGTTTCACCGTTATATGTGACATCCGTTGACTTTGATTAGCAGATTATTTAATCTAACATTGATTTCAAAACTTTGAATATTGTTTTAATAAACCGGCCACAGGCCATATCACACCAAAATACGTGTACCTTAATTTCAAGTGCGAGTGTCGTTTGTGTCATCCTACTTCCACTCCACACCCGACGACCGGCTGACTGCGTCGATCAACATCGCCGTAGCCGTGTCAATGTTATAACACCAATTAGTAATTTATAATTATTAATTTTTTTTATTGTCTAAAAATAAAGGTTTAAAAAAGATTTAATATTTTACTTTTTAGTTTTTTGTTGTTCAAACTTAAGATTGTATAATATTATATACTTTATTAATTAGAATCTATAATTTAAAATTTTTTTATTTAATTAATAATTATTTAGTATAGTGATTTATATTTTATAGTTTATACTTTAAAGTTTAAAGTTTGATTATTATTTATTTTAATATTTCATAATTTTGTATACTATTTAGTATTTACAATTATAGTATTATACTATTTTATGGTTATTTCAGTTATTTCAGTTATTTGTTTTTTTTTTGTCCACTTATTCAATTAAAAAATAAAAGAATTGTAAAATTATTAATATTTATTATTTATTAATTTGTTATTATTTATCGTTGCGGAAATCTAATATGTTTTGATATGCCACATGATTTAAATGTTATATCGGGTATCGGTTTTTGAACAATATATCGAGCTTTTAAGTATTTTTATATCGGTTCATAGAAATAAACTATCGGACCGGCTATCGGTTTTATATAGGCAAAATAAATCGGAATATCGGATATCGGAAAAAAGTGTTATCGGCCCAGTTCTAGTTACTAGTTAGGTACAAGGTAATAAGTCGTATTGCATTATATCCAGAATACAGTTTGGCAACGTTGCATGGTTTTAACGAATTTTTATTAAAAATATTTTGGTCGCAAATGGGTTATAAAAAAGGTGTGATGGGTGCAAATAGGTTGCACCGAACTCCCCCACCATTCCTCAAAGGATGGGACGGGAAGGCAAGTTCACCACCATCGTACCTACAACTCGTTCGAAAAACGTAATACAAGTACCGGACGCATCCGTTGCGCTTTTCTCGACCGTCAGCGACATAGTTTTGTCACAATATACGTGTACAATATCCTATTGTTTTTTCAAGTATAATAAAGAGCCACACAGACTAATATCACCCGGACCTAGTAATGGGAACTATCGAATAGTCACTATCGAACTATTCGATAGTAGTTCACTATTCGAATTATTCGATAGTCATTCCATAACTATCGAACATTCGAATAGTCACCATGTATTCGATAGGTAGTTTTAAAACTATTCGAATAGTTTATCGAATAGTTTTTATTCGAATAGTTTATCGAATAGTTTTATCGAATAGCTTATCGAATAGTTTTTATTCGAATAGTTTATCGAATAATTTTATCGAATGTTTATTTATTTCGAAAGTTTATTTATTATTAGTTTATCGAATAGTTTTCAATGTTTTCAATTTTTCATTCAATAGATTAGTTAATCGAATAATTTTTATTTTTTATTCATTCGAAATTCGAATTTTGATTGGTTGTAACTTTTAACTTGTAACTTGTTAGTTTGTTATCTTATATTGGATACATAAAAAATAATAATGTATTTTTATCCATAGAAGAAATTACATCAGATTTGAATTTTAGAGTTCTTCAAATATCTCTATGAACAATAAGTTTATTTACTTTCTAAATTTTAATGTATAATTATTAATTATTAATTAGTAATTACTAATTTGTAAAGATAATTTTCTACAGCTTATATTTTCAAATTTTCTGTAGACCAAATTACATTAGAACACAAAATTTTAAAACACGAACAATAGGTTCTTAAAATGTATTATATATTTAATTATAACATTATTATTCATTATTTAACAAAAAATTAACAATAACAGCATTAAAAACAAAAACAATTATTTAAAAAAAATAAAAATAAATATTTTAAATCCTTTAATAAAACGTAATAAAAACAATATAAGATAAAACAATGGAAAACAAAATCATTTATTTTTTTAAATTAGCATTTAAGAATATTAGTTTATCCACATTATCTGGTAATAATCGATTTTGTCTGGCACTAACTATTTGATCTGCTTTGGAAAATACTCTTCCCGATGGTACAGATGTGGCTATACCAAATCTATGAAAAGTTGATTTCGTTGAAGTTTCATAGGTAAATAGGAAGACATTAGATTTTTTTAAATATAATAATTTATTCAACATAATATTTAAAATATAGTACAGCAATATGTTTTTTGGTCTATATTATATTATAAAAAAATAAATAAAGTACTAATACATGAAATGAAACACGATATGAATACAAATAAAATATATAATACATAATAATTAGCTATGTTATTTCATTTCATTATGTATACTGCAGTTTTCTTCATGGTAAATGCAAATTAAATTAATTATTTTTATTCAAATAAATTTAAGATAATTTAAATTATAGTGCATATCTCAATGTAGCATATAATTTACCATTGCTAAGAACTCTACTTACAGTAGGAGTAATGTCAGACAAATCTTTTATATAACAGCATTTAATGTTTAATTCTTTGTCATCATTTTTTATTTCATATGCATGAAAATGTTTATCAAACCCGACAGTTAAATAAAGTTCATACACTAAATATAGAGTCCTTGAGTTATTAATAAGAATATTAATAATTTTTCCAAATATACAACCATTTAAATTGATACCTATAATTACTAACATACTAGGTTTATATGTAACACCTTTATATTCTATCGAAGACACTAAAACTGTGTCTAGTTTTAGGAATAATTACATATTAATATATGCATTACATTTAGAAAATATTATATAATAATATATTATATTCTAAATGTTAAGTACTAAATGTAATATTTTCAACAATAATCTATACTAAAAATTAAATTTAATGATACTAATTAAAAAAAAAAATCATCTAATACAGTTCGTTTTTTGTATGCACTAACCTGTAGTTATTGAAAATTTCAAGATAATTACTTATTTCTTACTTAATTTAACGGTTTAAAGGCAATTGTGAAAATTTAGTGAATATTATAAAATAAATTAATGTTGATACATTATTAATACAACCATGAATCATGATCCTCACGAGAAAAAAAGTTAACCTGCTTCAACTTAGTAAATTTTAATATTTTTTTATTGAAATAATTACATTAAATTGGAATTCTTTTAAAATAAAAGTAAATAACTTATATTGTGATATTATTATTCGTTCATTTTATTTGAACATAAGGTGTGATTTTAGTAAATCCGAAGAACAAACAAATCTATTTATAGCTTCTTCAATATTAATATCTATATCCTTTTCACAACTTAAAAGAATAAGACTTTCCATTGTTGAGCGTAGTCTTGTCTTCACTAATTTCACCTAAATGTAAATTAAATGATGAGACATCAATCATAAATAATCTCTACTCAGTACTTGTAGTTTATAATAATGACTAGAAAACGGATTTAAATGCTCTAAAAAACAAGAAAAATACATAAATATTGTTCAATACACTCATAACAAAAATTATTTTTAACATTGAAAAAATTTGTTTTATTATTATACAAATTTTTATTTTTATTAATTATTTTTATCATTTTATTATTTTGTTTGAAAAACCGCAATAAATAGTAGTACGGTGAGAAAAAAAAAATTTTATTTTATTCTTTTAGGATGAATTTTAATTAAATTGTTATCAAATTTTATCTACTCTTAAATAAAAATGACTACATAAAAAAAGTCAAAAATTCTCTAAAAAGTAAGTCTTAAAAATACATTTTTTAATTTTTTGATGTAAGAAATTAATTTTGTGCTTGGGAAGCAATGTTTTCGGACATTCAGAAAAAATTGCAATTTGCATTCAAATCCGTTCCCTAATTATTACAATTTACAAAAAACATTATTATTATAAAATATTATGAAATTAATAATATATCTTAGAAAAACTTCGCTCAGCTGACGCTGATGATGCTGGGGTACTGTTCCTAATGCTTTGTAAGCCAAATATAAGTTTGGGAACGCAGACACTAAATCAAAACTTGTTAAGACATGTAGGATATTAGATACTGTAATAGTATTTTTGTAACTTATTGATTCAGTTTCATCATGATCAATTTCAGATTCTGAACTAGTTTGTAAGGTTTCTGATTTTGATTCTGTGGTTTTTTCATTGATGATGCTTGTGTCGTGAAGATTAGCCGGAAATGTATTTCCATCATGCAAAGATACTACACTAGTACTAAATACTTTGTACTCGTTTTTTAAATTTTCTAATGATATACCCATCTATCCATTCTGCAACATAATTAAAGCAGTTTTTTGCTTGCTCTGGATCTTTTCCAAATTCAATTAAACGCTCAGGTGAAAGTAAAGCTAAGTCTTTTAAAATATCTTGAGCACCACTAAACCGTGATACAAACGATGTTGTTATTTTATCCAAAGTCACATGTGTTGATTTTATACTTTTCAAATGGTGAATTTAAATTTACTTCTTCAGCATTTTCGTCAATTTGCCTCTTCCGTTATTTTTAATCTAATAATTTTAAAGTACTTTTCAGACAGATCACATGTGCTTCACAAAATAGTCCAACTTGTAGACGGAACGAGCTGTAGTTAACTCAAAAATGAACTAAGACTTATTAAACGTAATTCAAAATTTTAAGTAGATTAAACACTTTCTTTTGGTAAAAAAATTAAGAAAAAATTTTAAGTATTGGAGAAACGGGACGGGATTCCACCGCCACAGGTGCTGAAATATCAAATATAGTCCAAATTGTAGACAGGACGAGCTGTAGTTAAATCAAAAATTGTTGAAAACTTAATAAACGTATATCAAAAATTTTAGAAGATTAAACCCTATCTTTTGGTAAAAAAATTATGAACAAATATTAAGTATTTCAGAAACGGGACAGGATTCCACCGCCACACGTGTGCGTAATTAGGTCAATATTTAGACGGGACGAGCTATAGTTAATTTAAAAATGAACTAAGACTTATGAAACTTACACCACAACTTAAGGTATATTAAACCCTATCTTTTAGTAAAAAAATTATGAAAAAATATAAACTATTTCAGAAACTGGACAGGATTCCACCGCCACAGGTGCGCGTAATTAGGTTAATGTTTAGACGGGACGAGCTGTACTTAAATAATAAGTTAATTAAAACTTATTAAACGTTTAAATATATCTTAATATGTATAACATTTATTTTAATTTATCATATTGGGATTATTTTAATAAGTACAATAGTGATTATATGGTATGCCATTTAGTTTATCTTAGAGTACTTATTTAAATTGATTGAGTTAAATAATTGTGGTATCGATCTATTGTAGAGCCAATCCCGTCGAATATCTAAATATTTTAATATGTATGACATCTATTTTCATTTATTATATTAATATTATTTTAATAATTACATAGTGATTATATTGTATTGCATTTAGTTTATCTTA
>NW_021770535.1:36424-41653 GCF_005508785.2 Acyrthosiphon pisum | reverse complement strand
GTACATGTTATGGAAAAAAGAATATTTGTCAGAATGCAAATCGAGTTAATCGTTGCGACGTATTGTTGGAATTAGAATCGTGTGTTTGAGTGAAAAATAAACATTTTTTTCATGATCACTATATTATTACATACTGACATGTGTGTGCGAGTGCGTGTGAGAGCCCTCCGTGCCGCTACAATTGACGCGTATAGACGCCACACACACTAATAGAGTATGGTAGTGTGACGTCATGATAATGTTATCACACCGTGATAAGATTTATTGGTTCCAAACAAACACATTCCATATTGGTTTTTCAAAGTGAAATACAGTTTTTAATTTACTAGGTACTTAGTATTTACACTTAATTGTAAGACAATAATACTAGTGTTACTAACTAAGTGTCAATACTGATCATGGCAGCGTCTAGTTGGATTAAATTGCATTGTGTTTATGCATTTTTTAAAGAAGAAGTAAAGTTAGTCAAAAGGGGTGAAAATGCATATGAAAGTGGGCATGTGAAGGAATGTATTTTTGTAGACAATAATTTAAAAGGTGTAGTTAAGGCTAGTATGAAGGATCAAACATACTCTGTACAAGTAAACCAATGAATAATCATTTCTGCAATAGTTGTGTTTAGTATTTTAGGTAGCTATAGATATAGGATAATTTCTAGGTATTAACAGTATATATTTCTGTACAGTCCAAAATCATACGACAGTTCATAAAATTATTAAAAACACTGGGTAAACATGCTTTATTCTTTTGTTGACTCGAAATAGAATTCATGAAAGTCTTAAATATTATAGTATGAAATGCGTGAATCCCAGTCAATACTATATTTGTAACAGTTGTACGACTACACCCAAATCTAACTCCTAAATCTGTGAAATCAAAGTTATGACGTAATTTCATAAGTGTCATAAAAATTTGATCTGTTCTACTGATTCTTTCCACGTTCCACCCTAAGAAATAATTTATCGAAACATTTTTAAAAATATCAAATAATAAATAAATCACAGTCTTATTAGGCATTCCAGTATAGTACGTTATTGCTTCATCATTGTCCTCTATAAATTCAAACGAGAATGGTTGTTTTTTTAGACTGTTTATTGTAGAATTAAGCCTCTCAATTTCAATCTTTAAAAGGGCATTTTCTGATTCATTAATAATGGATCCAACCGACTTAACATTTAAATTTAAAACTGAATTCTCTTCATTGTGCTTGGTAGATTCATATAAGTTTATTTGTGATTCAATATCAATATCTGATTGAGATAGAGATACTACTTCTGAAGAATTTTCTTCAATTTAATCAGGTAATTCTTCCTCATTGGCAACTACTGTTTTCTACAAAAAAAAAAAAAATAAAAATAATAAGTACCTGATAAATTATTATTTAAAATATTTTCTCAATAATATAATAAATATAGTTTTATTTAATAATTATATTATTTATATTAATTATATTATTCTGTTTGTGGGTGTTGTTTGTATGCTGATGTTTATGTAGATTATGTTCAATAGGTATTTTAAAAAACCAAAGTATAGAAAATGATTATAAAACTAAAGAGAAAAACTAGATAATAATTAAATTAAATAACGATTGGTTTCTATTTAAGTATTAATTTAAATTCAAATAAAACTTAAAGGTTAAAACTCAAATTCAAAGAAAACCACACTTTTGAAAATGTTTTTTAATAAAAAATAGTGAATATAATATAATATGTTGCATATTATGTAACTAGGTACTAAACATCAACACTTAATTTTATTTTAACCCAAAGCTTGCTATGGAAATGTAAATATTAAATGTTAAATACAAATTTAACATACTGAGGTAGGTTTCGGTTTCCTTTTATTTTTTTTCTCTGGGGAAACAAACAAAAATTTTTTTTCTTTATTCCAACTGAATATTGTTGGATTATTTTCTTTTAATCCATCAATAAAATGACAGCTACATACTTGGGAGTTCACACTTGGACATCTGTCAGACCTCCTTAAAAATATCAACATAATGTACATTCAATTAAATTCTAATTATGAAATATAGGTAACACATACAACCTAGGTATACAATTCAGATATAGTATATTTAACAATCAAAATAAATGAATATAACTAATAGCTACCTTATATTTTGTGTCCATTTTAATTTCAACAATTTATTCGCAGGAAATCTAAAAAAATTACATACTTTTGTTTCGCTGTAATGGTTGCAATTTGGTACAAAACAATTGACCATAATGAACTACCTATACAATAAATTAAAAAAAGTAATAACATTGTACCTATTAAGCAAAATACCTTTAAAAATATGGATTTGTAATAAAAATATATTTATATTCACAACTATTGTTTAAACCCACCTGCAGTCAAACGTTAAGTACTTACGTAATTTAACAATGGTCAAAATAAACCAATATTAAAGATTTTTATAAAAAAAAAAAGTTAAGAACACAAATACTGTACACCGTAACTTGTTTAAGGTAACTTAACTTTATTAATGCTATTTTTCTGTGAAAACTTTAAAACTATGCATAATTCTCATACAGAAATCGCTTTGTTTGGAACCAGCCACTCTTATCACCAACTGATTATATTATCATGACGTCATTACTATCTTACTCTATTGCTGATGTCCATTTTGAGCATTTGAAAAAAATATTTTTTAAGTAAAGACAATTAATATTTAGGGCCGGTTGCATAAAGACCAGCCTGTAAATGTTTTAACGGACCTGTAACTTAATCACTCGTTAACTCGTTAACGGCTTGTAAAAAAAAAAATGAGTTGCATAAAAGATTATTATTACTTTGTATTTTATTGATAACCATAATTACCAAATAAATTATACCACATTTAATTTGATTACAATGATTGCTGATTATATTATCAAGTGTAAATTAATAATTAATAATTTATAAATATTTTCGAAAAATATTCAAACATTTCAAACATCGTGTTTACTGTACCATTTTCTGTGCTATTATTTTTCGTTTTTACAATATCACTATATATTACTATATTATTATATAATAATATTATATTAAACGGCGCGTCGTGTGTTTATTCGTTGATGATGGCTACGGGCGCTTCGGCTATCAAACGTTTGAGAAATAAAAACTTTACCGAAAAAGAAAAGGAAATGTTAATGGAACTAATAATTCCTCATAAGAACGTAATTGAAAATATTAAGGTATGTGTTTGACTGGTAACCTTATAGTTAATTATAAATTACAATGTGATAAGCATACTAAAAATTAATATGCATTTTAGACTGATTCTATTAACATAAAGAGGAAAACCCAGTTGTGGGAGTATATAACTTCTCAGTACAATAACAATAACTCAGAAACTGGAAAAAGAACAGTAACTCAATTAAAAAATGTTTACGATATGGCAAAGAGACGAGCCAAAAAAGAACTGAGTTCTGATAAAGTAAATTATTATTTTATATAAATTATATTTAAAATAACCACTACCTACTGTTTTAAACATAGGTTTCAATGTATAAATGTATGAAAGATATCACTGATGAAGACCAATTAGTAATTGTAGATTTAGTACAGTCATACCGTTCAGAAATAGTAAGCTTTATTATTATATAAATTATAGTCATTAGTAATAGGTACAGTAGGGTGGAGTCAACACCTATGGCCACCTTAACTCTTAAGAATTGTTTTTTATTGATATTTAATTTATTCTATCTACGGTCATTAAAACATTTTAATTATAATCATAAATACTTCATAAGTTCACTTGGTTTGAATTTCAGAGTTATTAAGAACATAATTGAATGAGAAATTTGTATAAAATATTAAAAAAAAATGCATTTTCCTGTTGTAAATAGCAGAGGCGTACTTCAACATTTTGATTACCAATTACGTTTTCTCGAGAACCCACCCGAGTAACAATTCAAGTTCAGGCAATGTTTAGTTGATATCTATTTTGAGTGTCGGACACAGTGCTATATTGGTTCACTGAAAGTTTTTCGGGAAAATTTGAATACCGAATTTTAACACGGACGACACCGTGCAGTATAAATTCTATGGTAAAATATAACACCATGCATGGGTGCTCTTATTTTCCGTGTTTAATCAATTCAGTGGTCAGTTCAGAAACACTGCATGGGTGCTCTTATTTACAGTGTTCAATCGATTCAGTGGTCAGTTCAAAAACCGTGCATGGGTTACATTTAATAACCTGTACTATAGTGCCCCGTTTTATTCACACACGGTGCTACAGTTAAAATTGTAACCATGCTATGGGGCTCTTATTTACCGTGTTTAATCAATTCAGTGGTCAGTTCAAAAACCGTGCATGAGTTACATTTAATAACCTGTACTATAGTGCCCTGTTTTATTCACACCCGGTGCTACAGTTAAAATTGTAACCGTGCTATGATGCAGTGACGTACACAGATATTTTCTATAATATGAGGTGTGTACATTAATAACTGATATATATATATATATTATATCAAAATTTTTTTTAAATTGTATTCTTTTTTTACATAATATATTCATTAAGAAAAAAAAAATACCAAGGGAAGTAGTGAGTGGTTGAAGACCTCCCTCCTCCCACCCCCTAGTAGTTACTTATATACTACAAAACCATACTAGTTTTCATTGTACACTGATTACAATATTAATTCTTAATAAATGTATCCATACGTCTTATAATTACACATTATAAGTATAAAATACAAAATGAATATTAGCCGATAGCCTAACAAGAAAATAAAATATTGAGGTATAAAAATGTTATAATAAAAATAATGCTTCTTATACATCTATTAGAATAATATATATTTTTAAATATAACGTTATTCAAGTTTTTTTTTATACTTAAGTATAATAATATGAGTATTAAATAAAAAAAAAAATTATTATATTATGTCATACAAAATTACTTCTGATACAACTAAAAAAAAATTATGATACCTTCCATATTTTAACAAAATAATAATGAAAAAAAAAAATTTTTATAATAAATATGCTTCTCGCACTAAAAAAATCTCGCAAAGTATTATTATTTTCATTTTTCTTTGGACGGGGCATGACGAATATAGTTATCAGCTACTTTGTGGAAAGTATTTTCATCATTTGCATTTGTAATAAAACCGGACATAGCTTCTATAACAATAAAATAATGTTAGATGAATAAGAATTTTTATATTTTAAAGTATGACACTAAATGAGGACTATATGGAACATATTAAACGAACAATATAGCAGTGGTGGATC
>NW_021770535.1:33026-36324 GCF_005508785.2 Acyrthosiphon pisum | reverse complement strand
CACAATCTATTAAGGCACGGACTGGTACCCATTGTCCCTGTTGGTTGCACATCCGAATCACAGCTGTGCCCAGAACACTCATATTGCCGCTGCTAACGGTACCAACAAATGACGTGTCATCGGTGTTTGGTAGATTACCAACGGGGGGTGCCGACGACGAGGGAACCACGGGTGCATTGTTATTTGAATTAGTGCCAGCCTGGCGCTTTCGCGATTCGAAGTGCAGCAACGAATGATGTTTTCCGGAACAGGTTCGACACGAATACTTCGACGGACATGTGAAAACCGGTAGGCGGAAAAAAAGCCCACGGAAAAAAAGCCCAAGGAAAAAAAGCCCAAAAATATAAATATAAATGTGAACAAAATATAATAATATATTAATAATACATTACTATACTATAACAGATAATAATCATAAATAATTGTATAAGAGGCATATATAGGTAATTTTATAAAAGAAAATATTAAAATTTCAAATATGACTTATACATAATATATAACTATTGAAAAATTTTAATGTATTTTAATTTAAGAAATATTATTAAGGTATATTATTATATAGAGGGTTTGATACTGCCATGAACTGATGAACCACCTGTCAATAAATTGCATTTTTATTACCCAACTATTGATAAGCACTTTTACATTTAATTTAATTTATATTGTTCGGTACTTACCAATATAATTTATATATATAACCAGTCAAAATGTTAAAATTTATCAATAACTGGGTAATATTGACACTCCATATAGTACTCCATTACTTGATTATTGAGATACTATCTACACGTCCTACTAGTACAGTTTTATCCAGTTATACATTTGTTATATATTTTATACTTTTGTTTTACCAATTTTTGTGAATATGGAGATTATCAAATCAAATAAAGGTGGTAACAAAGGTTTTTACAAAGGTTATGTATATGTTGTAAAGTATATTGGCGTATCAAAAATAACCTGGAGGTGTTCTCAGAGGTGTTCAATGAAATGTACTGGAGAATTATACACCGATCTCAAAATGGAGAACCCAGAATTAAAAACAGGACATAGTCATTTGAAAGATGATGACAGTGTTAAGATAGAAAAAGCTTTGTGTGCGATGAAGGAACGATCGAAAGCTGGTTTATCTAAACCACTTGAAGTTTATGCGGCAGAAATTTCTAAGTTGGATGGTAACACTAGAGCGAAGATGCCAGTGGAAGACCATGTTAAAAGAACATTAAGAAATCAACGTTCTGCATTAAATCCAGTTGAGCCAACTAGCCTTGATAATTTGGTCATTGATGGTAGGTACCTAAATTTTATTAATTAATTAATTATTTAAAATTCAATTCTTTACTTTTAACAGATGAGTGGTGCACAACAGGTCATCCTGAGTATGAAAATTTTTTAATTTTTGACAATGGTATTAATTCCGAAGAAAGGATTCTAATTTTCGGGACTGTAGAAGGTATGAATAATTTATCAAAATCCAATACTTGGTATTTAGATGGTAATTTTTCACTAGCACCAAAATTATTTTTACAATTGTATGTCATAAGAGTAGAGGTAGATGGTATTTTTATAACTGCAATTTATTGTCTATTACAAAGAAAAACATCTGAAACATATAAAACAGTATTTAGAACATTGGTTGAAAAGTGTGCAGAGCAGAATCTGTACCTGGATCCAAAATATGTGCATCTTGATTTTGAAAAGGCTGTAATTAAAGCTGTGCATAAAATCTTTAACAAAGAAGTTATTATACGTGGGTGCTTCTATCATCTGTCACAATCAACTCACAGAAAAATTCAAGCTTTAGGTCTAGAAAAATTATACCATGAAGACCCTAACTTCACAAAATTCTGCGGAATGTTAGATGGTTTAGCATTCTTACCTCTAACAGATGTTGAACAAGGAATGTCATATTTGCGATCTATTATGCCTGATACTGCCTTAGATTTAGTTGAATATTTTGATTCTACATATGTAAATGGCACTTTCAAGCGAACAAATTGTCCGATCAACAAAATAAAATTTAAAAAAGTTCAACCAAGGTTTCCTCCAAGTGTCTGGAATGTCCATGAGGCAACGTTGAATGATCAACATAGAACGAACAATACAACCGAGGGTTGGAATCATAGGTTCTCAAATCTAGTAGGTCATAACCATCCATCCATTTGGACTCTGTTAAAAAAAATGAGATTGGAAGTTGCTGTAGATGATACCAAAATAAGGCAGTACAATTTAGGAACTATTCAACCAGTGAAAAAAAGGAAACTTACAGTAAAAAATCAAAATACATTAAAGCGACTATGCGTAGATTACAATGAAGGAAAAAGATCAATTGAAAACTTCTTAGACGCTATTTCATACAACACACGAATTAAATTGGATTAATTTTACTAACTTTATGTATACTTAAATATTGTAATTAAATGTTTGACTAGTGAATTATTTTATGTAATTTATATTATTATATTGTATTAAAAACGACTGACGAGTGACAACTTACTTACAGAGTACTCACAGAAAAACTACTTTACTTTAAAATCACAATTATGTATTATCATTTATCATCACAATTTATTATTATTATTATTATTATATAGTAGTAGAACAGTGTAGGAATCTGGTGAAAAAGATAATGTCCTGTTAATCATAGTCCGTGATTGATATCAATTATTATTATTATTATGTTACAGTATCACACTATACCCAACAAAATATTTATATTATTATTGTATTATTACAGTTGAAAATTGACTGACCTGCTGTGACTATTACTATTATAATTAACAATTAATTATTATTTTCATTATAATATATAATAATATATTATTATATTTTGTTCACATTTATATTTGTATTTCTGGGCTTTTTTTCCGTGAGCTTTTTTTCCGCGATTCACAAACGACATGTATTCATTACGTTCGAACATATTACTTGGACTATTGTAAGTAATTAACTGTATTAAAAAATAAATAAATAGAAAATACTAACATAATATAATAGTATATTAGTACCTATTAAGTACACATAAGCAAATTATTATTAAAATTAATTAATTAAATTGTTTAAAATTATTAAAATAAATTAATGCATGTCAGCTCACACGAGTAGTAGCGAAAGTGGTGACTCTGATCCTCTTGAGTTAGATCCTGATTATAAGCCCAATCGAATAGTCGAATACAACCCACGGAATATTCCGTCAACTAGGTCTCAAAGTAAGAATAAAAATATAAACGTCCTCGATACGTCATTAATAATAAACGATAAAAATCCCATTTTAAAACCAATTAAAATAATGAGCCCAGTT
>NW_021770535.1:17243-32976 GCF_005508785.2 Acyrthosiphon pisum | reverse complement strand
AGTCTGAATATATGTCCAAAGGTATTCCTCGGCGAGCAATGAAACGCTGCAATGACGCCAGGAATGCCGAAGTTGTTAGATCAGAGACCACTTCGATGTGCACCGCTTTCACGGCCATGCAGATGAAGATCGCCACATAGCATTTTGTAGAGCGGGCGTTCCGACGTCTGCTTTCTTTGATCAAAAGTGGTCCTGCATAATCTACACCAACATTAGAGAAGGGTCTCGATGGACATACCCGTGAGGAAGGAAGATCGCCCATTAACGTTTTGACGGTTAACGCTCGATGTCGTGTACATGTAACACATTTGAAAATAATGTGACGAATGTTGATCGACCTGACACAATCCAAAATTGAGAAGACAACAAGGATGCCACAAGCTGAGGCCCAGCGTGCATACCAGTTATATGATAATATCGGATCAATAGGAACGTTAAAGCGCTTGACTTTGGTATTAACACTGGATATTTGAAGTCTTCCGGTGCGGTTGAACGGCGCAGTCGTTCACCCACGCGTATGATTCCAGATGCGTCAATGAACGGGGTGAGACAAGCTATCGAACGAGGTTTGATTGACGATGACGAAGATGAAATAAGCTTGATTAACTGTGGAAAGTGGATGCGTTGTGTTATTTGGACTAACGTCTGTAAAGCATCACTAAGCTCTTCATACCGAAGGAAACCTGTAAACATGGGTGGATGCTCGTCACATTGATGTGTGGGATTTCGCTGGACTGACTTGTGATGAGCCTTGACGATGAAACGTCTCATGTAAGCAACAACTCTCTTTAGACGAGTCAATGATGAGAATTTTTCAAGCCATTCGTCGTTCGTTGTTGGTGTAACAATAACATGCAGGATCTCTGCCACGGTTTTCTGTTCAGGTAGTTCAGCGACGGGAATTTTTTCATACTGTGGTGATTTCCAAGTATCAGGTGACTGTTGTACGAAAGATGGACCATCCCAGTATAAACTGTGTTCTAATGCCTCGGTAGGAAGTAGGCCGCGGGACACGCAATCAGCTGGATTTTGCATTGATGGTACGTATCTCCACTGAACCGAGGGCAGAAGTTCACCTATCTTGTTAAGCCTGTTCGTGACAAATACTTTAAATGTAACTTGCTGAGTTGTTAGCCAAGACAACACCACTGTAGAGTCGGTCCAGGCATGAATTGAGGATATGTGAGTGATTGACGATAATGCATTTTGTACACGATGCAGTGTTTGAGCTAATAGCAGTGCCCCACATAATTCCAACCTTGGAATGGAAAGTGACTCATCCAGACGACTGTTCTTTAACGGTGCCACCTTCGACCTTGCTGTAAGTAGATGTACTGTGCCAGGTTTTGACGCATACGACAATCGCATGTAAACAACAGCTGAGTATCCCTTTTGTGATGCATCGGAAAACCCTAGTAGTTGAACGTCCGTACATTGTTCAATAGGAATATGTCTCCTGATTTTAACTTGTGAGACCGAAGGTAACTGCGTAGAGCATGAATTCCAGGAAGAAGCTAGTTCGTCTGGGATCGGTTGGTCCCATTCATACGCATTTTTCCATAAAATCTGCATGAAGCACTTAGCCCAAAAGGTGATGGGTGATAAGGCTCCGAGTGGGTCATAGATCTTAGCTATCGCGGATAGCACTGAGCGTTTCGTAGGTCGAGAGACGCAGGGATCACTGTGATAACTGAATATATCATTTGCCGGGTTCCAATGTAACCCCAGGATCTTTATTGAACACTCATCCTTTGGGTCGAATGACAGTTCTACAACTTGATCGTCCTGTGGGATATTTTGCAGAACTTGTCGACAGTTACTTGCCCATTTTTTTAGCTCAAATTGACCTTGACCTAACAAACCGATGAGCTGTTTTTGCAACGTCACCATCTGTTCGACTGAGGCAGCTCCGGCTATAATGTCATCGACGTAGGTTTGACTAGATAACACTACTTGTGCAGCTGGGTATTTGAAACCTTCGTCCAATTCCAGTTGATGCAATACACGGATGGCTTGAAAGGGGGACGAAGACACTCCGTAAGTAACTGTCGACAACGCATACTCCTGTATTGATTCAGATGGATCGTTGCGCCACAGAATATGCTGGTAAGAGCATTCCGCTGGTGGCACCTGTATTTGTCTATACATTTTGCATATATCTGCTGTGAGCATGTATACATGAAAGCGACATCGTAGTAGTAGATCTGCTATGTCACATTGCAATTTGGGTCCGATGAATAGCAAATTGTTTAATGATGTTCCAGAGGATGTAGTGGCAGACGCGTCAAATACGACTCTTAGTTTAATTTTTCCGTTCGTTCGTTTGACAACTGCGTGATGTGGAATGATGTAGTTTCCTGGAGTTTGCGCGAGTTTCATGTGGCCAAGTTGTAAATACTCGTTCATAAAACATTTATATTCCTCGTATATGATAGGATCGGCTGTTAATTTACGCTCCAAGTTATAAAATCTTGATAGTGCCATTGACCGGGAATCACCAAGAACGGAAGGATTAGTTTTAAACGGAAACGACACCGAGTACCTCCCAGACGGGTCTCTGGTGGTGGTACGGCGGAAAATCTCTTCGCACTTCTGTTCTTCTGTAAACGGATTAGGTAAAACCACAGGCTCCTCAACTTCCCAAAACCGATTCAGCAATTGTTTTAGTGACGGTTCGGTTGTCAATGACAGTGATACTTGCGATGACAAAGTGCTTGAGGCTGCCGCGGCTCCAACAATAATCCAGCCCAATGTTGTCTCGAACGCGGAAGGCAACCCTGGTGTATGGCGTACGTGATGACCATCTGTGAAAATGTGGTTGTACACGTCAGCGCCTAGTAAGAATTCAATTTTCCCTGGACGATCGAAGTTCGGATCTGCGAGCTCCAGATCCATGTACTGAGTTCGTATGGATAAATCTAACACTTTCGAAGGCATCAACCCAGTAATCTTTGACAATAGAACGGGTTCACAAGTTAGCTGTCGATCTAACCGCATGTGTGGCATTATGCTGCACAAAACTACACCTTTTGCCTAGACTACAGGGCTCTGTGACAATCCGACTACGTTGATTTTACGATTGCACCGGGTGAGACCAAGTCGTGTTGCGCACTTTATTGTTATAGCAGATATTTGTGATCCACAATCTATTAATGCACGGACTGGTACCCATTGTCCCTGTTGGTTGCACATCCGAATCACAGCTGTGCCCAGAACACTCATATTGCCGCTGCTAACGGTACCAACAAATGACGTGTCATCGGTGCTTGGTAGATTACCAACGGGGGGTGCCGACGACGAGGGAACCACGGGTGCATTGTTATTTGAATTAGTGCCAGCCTGGCGCTTTCGCGATTCGAAGTGCAGCAACGAATGATGTTTTCCGGAACAGGTTCGACACGAATACTTCGACGGACATGTGAAATCCGCATGGGAACCACTGAGACAATTTGAACACATGTTTTTGGACTTTACCAGCTGAAATCGTGCTGATGTGGTTTGTCCCTTAAACTTCTCACATTTGTATACATAGTGTGTCCCTTGGCACGCATAGCAATGAGGCTCGTGATCCTTGGCTGTGGCCAATAACGATGATCTTGAAATTGCAGGATTTTGGCACGTGAAAGCTGCAGGTTTTATTTCGGCGTCTGACATCGAACTATTTTGTAGAACTTTGCACCGAGATTGTATGAATATTAACAAATCATTTAGAGTGGGAAGATCATGTGTGCCCCGACCAGCCTCGAAGAGACGCTTCGTCGAACTATCCAGGACACGCGACGCGATATAGAATAATAGAAAACCGGACAGATCATGCACACCTAGAGCGTTGATCGCAGCTGTGTTCTCTTTGAATACATCTAAAAAGTTATTTAGGTCAGTTAGAGATTCATTTTTTATGGGAGAAAATCCGAATAACTTGTCCAAGTGCGCGTGAAGTATGAGACGCGTACTGTCAAATCGATCATGCAATGCATTCCAGGCAACTTCATAATTGGGACCAGTAAGAGGGACTGAACGTACCACCGTACTCGCAGCTCCAGAGACTGAAGCAATTAAATAGTGAAATCGCTCAACACTGTTAAGATCTGGATTTTCGTGGACAAGCGATGTGAATGTGTCACGATAAGACCGCCAATTAATTATGTCACCATTAAAGTGCGGTAACTCAATTTTTGGTAAATTAATGTGAGAGCCTGATCTGATTACCGAATCCAATTTACAGCAGGCCATCGCACCCGCCACGGCTTGTATAGAATAATATTGTTCGGTGACAACAGTTTCAATGACACTATGTTCCCGTATGAACTCCTCAATCCGCCCTAGCTCTACCATTCGATCCATAACGTCCTCCTGGTCGAGGCGAAAATCTGACATGAGTGCTTCCAAATCCCGCTTACGCGCATCGAACATAGGTAATGATGACGGATCAGACTCAACTATCTTTGATAAGTTAAACAAGATTAACATCTGATTAACATGCTTATCTCGTTTAACAATAGCGCGCTGTAAGGATCGCTCAACACGTTCCTGTTCTTGTTGCTCTGCTGGCGTCATCGCGAAATATTAATACCGTGTAATGTAAAAAAAGGAAACCGACAACGTTAATATGACGTCTCTAGATGGTCAACACGCACGCTACCTTACAACAATATAATAAATAGACTTGAGACAACTATGAGCACCAAGATGATGACTAAGATTCACTTGTTTTATCGAATGGTTAAATAAATTAATTAAAGTGGACTGTATTTTCGATATCCGGTCTCGAATGGACCAAATGTTGAAGCTGGTACGCCCGACAAAATATTTGTTCAAGGAGATTACCAACAGTATAGGAAAGAAATAACAAGAGAATAATGACAAATAAATGAATAATATTGAAATAATACAAACGAGGCCTTAACCTATGTTAGTAATAATAATAAAAAATACAATAATATAATAAATTGATCCCAAGCGATCTTTACAACAATTTAAATAATAATATGGTTCAAATGAACTAATACACCAATAACAAATAATATCATATGGATAATGATGATAGTACGACCTGATAGCGTGTAGGTACTGTGTAGTGCCGTGTATGTCATGTATATCGTGGTGGAACAGCTGCGACAATTACGTAATGCTGCACATCGACGACGGTTTGATAATGACTTGCATCCGATGGTAGTAACAATAGTAGCCAATTGTCCACGTACTATAGTAGCATTCGCAAATAGATCAATCGCGTTGCGCACTTTGCGGACGAGCGACGATCATAATATATTGAATTTCGCACTGCGACGAGGGACGGGCGAAGATCAATATAATAAACTTTCGCACTGCGACGAGGGACGGGCGAAGATTATAAATTACGTACGTACGACGAGGTTTGCACGGTAGATATATAACTGCAAAATAACACGGCAACGGACAACACGCACCGGTCGTCGCGACTACTTCACCGGTACAGCTTAAACGTATACGGAGTCACCGCCGCCGTGACCGGTCGGCCGACAGATAAGCTTATCAGGCCTTTGGTGGTGGACACGGCGTGCAGATGCAAACGTTGATTGTGGCGTCAACATACTCCCCCCTTGGAAGACTAAGGGTCTTCCAAAATGTGATCGAGGCGTAAACGAAGATGAATTTTTGAACAAAAACATAATACATAATAAAAGTAAACAAAATAATTATACAAAATACAAAAAAAAAAACATGAAATATCAGTTTACAGGAGAGGAAAGACCTTTGCTGCGTAGGAATAAAAATTAATTGATTGGGAGACGAGCTAACTTGACCACGGGCCGCTTGAGGGTGCCATCACTGGTACGGAGAGTTACTACCCTCACAACCTCATCTTCGCCGGGATGAACGGCTTCGACCCGTCCCATTTTCCAGAGTGTGGGTGGCAGATTTGGTGCCTGCACCAGCACAAGGTCACCAACTGTGACATTGGGTTGCGGGTGGTGCCATTTCGATCGGACTTGCAATGATCGCAATTATTTTGAAGACCAACGTTTCCATAGCGATTGGTGAAATTGATCTAACAGCTGCCAACGGTTGAGACGGTTTATCGGAAGCTGCGTCACATCGGGGTCAGGCAGCGCGACGAGAGGTGCACCTGTGAGGAAGTGACCTGGTGTTAGCACTCGTAGATCATTCGGATCTGACGAAAGGGGTGTAATTGGCCGTGAGTTCAGTATGGCTTCTATTCGTTGAGTTATGGTGCACATCTCCTCAAATGTTAACAATTGGGTGCCAATTACTCGTTTCAGGTGGGTTTTCATGGATTTAACAGCTGCCTCCCACAGTCCCCCGAAGTGGGGAGCAGCCGGTGGGTTGAAGTGCCACCTACACGGCACAGCATTTGAGACAATGTTTTGTGCTTCAGGATCTGACCACAACCGACGCAATTCAGATGCAGCACCTTGGAAATTGGTACCGCAGTCTGAATATATGTCCAAAGGTATTCCTCGGCGAGCAATGAAACGCTGCAATGACGCCAGGAATGCCGAAGTTGTTAGATCAGAGACCACTTCGATGTGCACCGCTTTCACGGCCATGTAGATGAAGATCGCCACATAGCATTTTGTAGAGCGGGCGTTCCGACGTCTGCTTTCTTTGATCAAAAGTGGTCCTGCATAATCTACACCGACATTAGAGAAGGGTCTCGATGAACATACCCGTGAGGAAGGAAGATCGCCCATTAACGTTTTGACGGTTAACGCTCGATGTCGTGTACATGTAACACATTTGAAAATAATGTGACGAATAACTGATCGACCTGACACAATCCAAAATTGAGAAGACAACAAGGATGCCACAAGCTGAGGCCCAGCGTGCATACCAGTTATATGATAATATCGGATCAATAGGAACGTTAAAGCGCTTGACTTTGGTATTAACACTGGATATTTGAAGTCTTCCGGTGCGGTTGAACGGCGCAGTCGTCCACCCACGCGTATGATTCCAGATGCGTCAATGAACGGGGTGAGACAAGCTATCGAACGAGGTTTGATTGACGATGACGAAGATGAAATAAGCTTGATTAACTGTGGAAAGTGGATGCGTTGTGTTATTTGGACTAACGTCTGTAAAGCATCACTAAGCTCTTCATACCGAAGGAAACCTGTAAACATGGGTGGATGCTCGTCACATTGATGTGTGGGATTTCGCTGGACTGACTTGTGATGAGCCTTGACAATGAAACGTCTCATGTAAGCAACAACTCTCTTTAGACGAGTCAATGATGAGAATTTTTCAAACCATTCGTCGTTCGTTGTTGGTGTAACAATAACGTGCAGGATCTCTGCCACGGTTTTCTGTTCAGGTAGTTCAGCGACGGGAATTTTTTCATACTGTGGTGATTTCCAAGTATCAGGTGACTGTTGTACGAAAGACGGACCATCCCAGTATAAACTGTGTTCTAATGCCTCGGTAGGAAGTAGGCCGCGGGACACGCAATCAGCTGGATTTTGCATTGATGGTACGTATCTCCACTGAACCGAGGGCAGAAGTTCACCTATCTTGTTAAGCCTGTTCGTGACAAATACTTTAAATGTAACTTGCTGAGTTGTTAGCCAAGACAACACCACTGTAGAGTCGGTCCAGGCATGAATCAAGGATATGTGAGTGATTGACGATAATGCATTTTGTACACGATGCAGTGTTTGAGCTAATAGCAATGCCCCACATAATTCCAACCTTGGAATGGAAAGTGACTCATCCAGACGACTGTTCTTTAACGGTGCCACCTTCGACCTTGCTGTAAGTAGATGTACTGTGCCAGGTTTTGACGCATACGACAATCGCATGTAAACAACAGCTGAGTATCCCTTTTGTAATGCATCGGAAAACCCTAGTAGTTGAACGTCCGTACATTGTTCAATAGGAATATGTCTTCTGATTTTAACTTGTGAGACCGAAGGTAACTGCGTAGAGAATGAATTCCAGGAAGAAGCTAGTTCGTCTGGGATCGGTTGGTCCCATTCATACGCATTTTTCCATAAAATCTGCATGAAGCACTTAGCCCAAAAGGTGATGGGTGATAAGGCTCCGAGTGGGTCATAGATCTTAGCTATCGCGGATAGCACTGAGCGTTTTGTAGGTCGAGAGACGCAGGGATCACTGTGATAACTGAATATATCATTTGCCGGGTCCCAATGTAACCCCAGGATCTTTATTGAACACTCATCCTTTGGGTCGAATGACAGTTCTACAACTTGATCGTCCTGTGGGATATTTTGCAGAACTTGTCGACAGTTACTTGCCCATTTTTTTAGCTCAAATTGACCTTGACCTAACAAACCGATGAGCTGTTTTTGCAACGTCACCATCTGTTCGACTGAGGCAGCTCCGGCTATAATGTCATCGACGTAAGTTTGACTAGATAACACTCCTTGTGCAGCTGGGTATTTGAAACCTTCGTCCAATTCCAGTTGATGCAATACACGGATGGCTTGAAAGGGGGACGAAGACACTCCGTAAGTAACTGTCGACAACGCATACTCCTGTATTGATTCAGATGGATCGTTGCGCCACAGAATATGCTGGTAAGAGCATTCCGCTGGTGGCACCTGTATTTGTCTATACATTTTGCATATATCTGCTGTGAGCATGTATACATGAAAGCGACATCGTAGTAGTAGATCTGCTATGTCACATTGCAATTTGGGTCCGATGAATAGCAAATTGTTTAATGATGTTCCAGAGGATGTAGTGGCAGACGCGTCAAATACGACTCTTAGTTTAATTTTTCCGTTCGTTCGTTTGACAACTGCGTGATGTGGAATGATGTAGTTTCCTGGAGTTTGCGCGAGTTTCATGTGGCCAAGTTGTAAATACTCGTTCATAAAACATTTATATTCCTCGTATATGATAGGATCGGCTGTTAATTTACGCTCCAAGTTATAAAATCTTGATAGTGCCATTGACCGGGAATCACCAAGAACGGAAGGATTAGTTTTAAACGGAAACGACACCTAGTACCTCCCAGACGGGTCTCTGGTGGTGGTACGGCGGAAAATCTCTTCGCACTTCTGTTCTTCTGTAAACGGATTAGGTAAAACCACAGGCTCCTCAACTTCCCAAAACCGATTCAGCAATTGTTTTAGTGACGGTTCGGTTGTCAATGACAGTGATACTTGCGATGACAAAGTGCTTGAGGCTGCCGTGGCTCCAACAATAATCCAGCCCAATGTTGTCTCGAACGCGGAAGGCAACCCTGGTGTATGGCGTACGTGATAACCATCTGTGAAAATGTGGTTGTACACGTCAGCGCCTAGTAAGAATTCAATTTTCCCTGGACGATCGAAGTTCGGATCTGCGAGCTCCAGATCCATGTACTGAGTTCGTATGGATAAATCTAACACTTTCGAAGGCATCAACCCAATAATCTTTGACAATAGAACGGGTTCACAAGTTAGCTGTCGATCTAACCGCATGTGTGGCATTATCTAGAAATTCGTTAGATTAGAGCGGTGACAAATAAATAGTGAACGGTTACAAACAAAAATTAACCGGTGGTAGGGTTGATATTCGTTGGTATTCGGTTGATAATAATAGCCAACTCCCTCCTATAACAAAATAATATTTTTATCAAATATTTATTCTTATCAACTGCTGATTAATTATTAAAATAATAAAATAATTTATTATAAAGAACTTTGATTTTTTTTATTATTTTCACAATCAAAAATGGATAGACTTAGTGATTTACATAGAAGTATAATTTTAAATGAATATTTTCTCAAGAAAAATAAATCAATTGACTATGTTGTACCTGTGTTTGCCTTACAAGATGAAATAAATGGTAAATTGTTTTTAAATAACATAAATATTAAGAAATAGGTACTTATACATTTATTAGATTTCCTCCTAAGACCACTCTTGAAATCCAAACTCTCACTCTCCAATAAACTTACCATGTACAAGTCAATAATTTGACTGATTTGGACATAGGTACGTTATTCAGTTATGGGATTCTGCAACCCATCCAATACCAAAATACTTCAAGCGTTTCAATCCATCTGCTTATGACTAGTAACGTCTTCTCCTTGGTATTTCACAAACAATAATCAATTAGAAAAATAATTACATGAGTTTAAATTTCATACTAAATTTAACTCCTACAATAACCCATTAATCAAACAAGTATCCTCCATCTCACTTCCTGGTAATGTACGTAAAAGAATCAAAAGACAATGGGCCTAGAGAACTACTAAAATAAAAAATGAATAAAACAATAGGTATAATACTTAAAAGTATCTGGTCGGGTGGCAATGCAGGTACTCACCTGCCCATAAACGCTACTTCCTGAAAGGTTTGTAGCCAGGAATTTCAAAAGGGGGTATTATTGAAAATTAATTGACAAAATTATACACATACAATTAATAACTTTATGTATACTTTATACAATCGTATGTTCGTACAAACACATAACAAATTAATAGTGAATAGATAATGATTTATGAGAAAATATGATGAATCTTTTCTGTTATGAGACATAACTACATAAGTATAACATGGTCAAGTTGTGGGGGGGTTTTACACCTGTAACACCCCTCTGACTGCTAAAAGGAGCCTCCTGTTAATAACCATGTATCAAATTTACTCATTATACTAATTATATTGTATAGATTTTAAATAAAATGTTTAATAAAATAAAAAAATATATTTTGGATTTAATTTGTTGTAATTATTACTCATTTCTTATTAGGACAAATAAGTGAAATGATTTTGAACTGGAGTAATAATTTAATTTCACAAGGAATGGAATATGATGAGGTAGTGATGTGCTTAAATAGTGAATATCGACAAAAACTGTCTAAGGTTCACAATTTTGTAGAAATTACTGTCCCAGCAATGAGAGAAATTGATTTTAAGACACATTTTCGCCTAACAAGAACCAGTGTTGAAGTATGGTATTAAAAATAAAAATTTCTCATTTTAACTATTTACAATTTATTTAGGAAATTTTCTCTATGATTGGACATATGTTCCACACGGACAATATGAAAATCAGCATGGAAAAACAAGTATTGGTTACTTTATGGTATATGGCTAACAGTGAAACCCATAGGTAATTTTTAAATTAGTAGACAGGCGCAAATCACCTAAAAATAAAAGGGGGGGGGGCTTAATCACTTAATTCATTTAAGTGGAAGATTTTTAATTATTATTTCAATCACAAGATTTGGGGTGTTAGCATTAGAATTCAGGGTGATCCTTAGTACCCCTGTGATTTGTGCCAATGTTTGTTGGTACTTATGCCTAAATATTATATATTTAAAGTAGGTTTAACTATAATTCAATACAAACTTTATTTATTCATAATTGTATATCTATTTAATTTGCTTTAGACAAATTGCTTCCAGATTCAATGTATCTAATAGTACAAGTTATAAAATTGTGCAAAATAATTTGAAATATATAACAAGTATATCAGATACTGTAATAAAATGGCCATGCAATAATGAACAACTTTTGACATTAAAAAAATTCCAGAATCTACGGAATAAAGTATTACCTGGGGTATTTGGAGCTATAGATGGATGTCATATTAAAATACTAGCACCATGGGTAAAAAGAACGGTTATGCCTCCACTTAACAAGTCAATGTTCTATAATAGGAAACAAGTACCAACCGTAATTTTACAAGTACATATAAATAATTATTCTTATTTTTATTTTATTTTATTTTCTGACTCGATTATAAATATTAATATGATTTATTAGATTTGTTCAAATTATTTTATAGGGCATCGTTGACGCTGATCAGAAATTCATCAACATTTTTTGTGGATGGCCTGGTTCATCACACGATGCACGAGTTTTAAGGCGGAGTATTATAGGGAACCGACTATTAAACAACCCCTGGGAAATACTACCCCGAGAATCATTTATCTTAGGAGACAGTGCTTATCCATTAACCGAAGCGATTATGACACCTTATAAAAATAATGGTCACTTAACTCCGGCACAAATATTTTTCAACCAAACTCTTAGTAGTTCTAGAGTAGTTGTTGAACAAAGCTTTGGTAAACTAATTGGCAGGTTTCGAAAATTAAGGTATATATATTGTTGACTTGTAATTTATTTACATCACATTCTTACAAACTTTAATATTAGATTATTAGATGTGTACCATAAAAGTTATTGTGGTTTGATAATAACAGCTGCCTGTGTTCTTCACAATATCTGCATGTCTCAGGGTGATGACATTGAAGTTGAAGAATATGAACAGTATATTCCACCTGCAGTACCTGATACAGGGAATGGAATTAATAAAAGAGATCAATTATGTGCGTTAAACTATGAACAATAACAAATTTAATGTTAAAATTAAACAACAAAGATTTATTATGTAAACAATATTTTTAAGAACGTTTTTTAAATATCACATTTATTTCTTTTCAGGCTAGAACCTTTCAGTCTTTCAAATTCAAATATAACTTTGTGTAAGCAACTAATAATTAAAATTATAAAATAAATAAAAGAACTGTCATACCTTGAACTGTAACATATTATACAATATACATTTTAAAAAAACTAATAGTACTTAAACTCATTTAACAATATTAATATATAGTAAGATCATTTTTTAAATTATTATTAGGAACTATTTTGTTTTATCTGTAAACATTTCTTTAAACAAATCCAATTTCTGTTGTTCAATTGCATTTGAATTTTCTAGAGATTTCAATAGCTTGGCCTTCAGATCTCTATCTTCGTCAATCTTTCCTCCTATCTCTAACATTCTGAAACATTTATATAACCAGCAGTATGTAATATACAGGGTAATATACTTTTTTTAATTTAAAATTAACCTTTTTGTAAAATATCTTTTCCATTTATCTGAGAACTAAATTTACCTAGTAGCTAAGGAAAATTTATAATTTTTTTCGAAAATTCAAAATTATGTGTGTGCATTGCTAAAATTCAAATGCAAATAAAAAATAAGTATGGCAATGCCAACTCATAAAACTACATATTTAATTTACAGCAAGTCGTTATAATAGGTACAACTGTGAAAAAGTTTTTTGATGAAGTTACCTTTTTTCCATTTTTTCCCCATGAGTTTTAAGAAACTCAAATTGCTTTTCCTTAGCATCCATCATTTCTTTAACCCAACTGGGTTTAGTAGTTTTTAATAATGGATTTATTTTTTGTGTTGATTGTGTTGGAGAAACCAGAGTTTGAGACTCTGTGATTGTGTTTATACATGGGAGCTGTTGAGCGGGCTTTGCTATAAGTGTTTCATATATCATGTCTGCAAAAAATATATATTTGAATAACATTGAACATTTATATTTTAATTTAATAATAAACTCAATATGTTTAAAAATATTCATTCTGTGTATATACTATATACCTTTCAAATAAATATCTACCAGCCCACTAAATCCAAAATAAATTGTCAGGTGCAGCGAAAGCATCATTCGCTGCACTCGTGCGCACGCCTATGTGTGAGTTCCTAAAAAATCATAATCTGGCCCTAATTATATGAAATACTACCTTTTGGAGGAGATACAGTATCCTTGGTATGTATAATAGTTTCCATATCTTTGAACCACTTCCATCTTACAGGCCCTCTTCCAGTTTGTTTGGACTGATCATGCAGTTTAGTGTAATTCGTTTTCATCCTTCTAAACTTCTCATCACAAGTTTTTCCATCAATACTGATTCCTTTTTTATGCATATCTGCAGAAATCTGTTTCCAAACAATATTTTTTTTCCCTTGACCTCCTTTTTTAAATTTATTGTCATAAGCCAGTCTTAAATTTAAAAGCAGACTAATTGATTTATCATTCCATGGTGAACCTATATATTATATAGTATTTAAGTATTTAGTTAACGGATACTATATTATGTATTTTATTATTTGTCCTACTTACTTTCTTTAATAGAACTATTTGAGTTGTCAATGTCAATATCACTATTTGAGTTGTCAATGCCAATATCACTATTTGAGTTGTCAATGCCAATATCACTATTTAAGTTGTCAAAGCCAATAGATTCATCACCAAAAACGGTAACATCTGTATCTTGCTCAACTATGTACTCTATAATTATGAGAAAAAATTAATTAAATATTGTTTTAAAATTTATTATAACGTTGCTAGCGATGGGTTGTGCAGTGTTGGCCTTGCCCATGTTGTTGGTGTATGGACTCTGGGGGATCCAAAATGTATAAAATATTGTCATTTTGTAATTACTGACTGGCTTTTGTACATGTGTAATTAATTAATATTCATACCAATCAAATATATTTACGCATATTTATTTTCAAATTTATTATAACTATTATTAAAATATTGTATATTTCTATCATATTATATTATTGACTATTGTTATACACTTTTGAGTAAATACTACCTTACTGTAGAACAGTGAGAATAGGTTTATTGTATTAATAGGTAATAGGCAATAGCTTAAAATATTTGTATGTCATTGCGTAGAGTAAAATGTATAATATACATACAATTTTTAAGTCCCCAGAAGGCTACAAATAATATTTTTATATTACAACAAAATAAATAGGTATTGAAAAAACCTATTTAAAATAGGTATCCAGGGAATTTTCAATTTTTTTTGTCAAATTTAGATTCAATGGTAAATAATTTTATATACTTATGATGGTAACAATTGAGTTGAGACGGTCAGTTTTATATTAATCAAATATTTTTATTAGGGGATTTGTTAAGCCCTTATAAAAAATGGTCAGGATGGGCCGATGATGTGCTGGGCCGACACTGAAGTTGAGAAATGGTTAGGTTAACTTGTTTAACTTATTAAATGCCCGGTTAAGTGTATGTTAGTGCTACCGGTAGAATTTAATTTGTGTTACCGATAGAATTCTGCCGGTTAGCCTAAGAACGGACCTAAGCCTGTATAACTGGATATCATTACTATATTGTACTCACCTTCAATAAAATTATCGAACCGTTTTGAACTCATTTTGAAAATTAATTAATTAATTAATTACAGTTCTATGTAGTTCTTCAGTTTTACTCAATCACACCAAGTCAATCATTTATCTATTCTGTGATCACACCAAGTGGAATGTGGAATTTATTTTAGATGTTTATTAAAATTCAAATTGTTATTTTGTTTTTGTATATTGTTATCATAGTTTGTTAAAATAATAACATTGATAACATGTGCCGAATCAGGAGAAGTAATAATTATGGAGGGGATTATAAATTATAACCGTCCATTGGAGATGGTCACAAAAAATTGTGACCGGTTTATAACCAAAGTGATCGGTTAGGTAAAACGAATTTCTTTTTTTATCACCGATTCCAATTTTAAGGGGAAATAGTCACCGATTACAAGTAACGAATTTCTGGTATGCTGCACAAAACTACACCTTTTGCCTGGACTACAGGCAGTGGATCGAAGTGGGGGGGGATATGGGGGATGGCATCCCTATACTTTTTGAACTTACATTTTTCATCCCTCTACTTATTTTGTGCAGAATAACACATCCCTCCTAAGACTTGTGTTTTAAAATTAAATACTTACTATCATTTTTATATTTATATATATGAAAGTTTTTTATTTATTCGGTGAAAATAATATTGTTTTGTAATATTGAGGCCCGGCCTTATCGTGTTGTTTAGTATAGGCAATTCGCCTATACTAAAAATGATAAGCGTTGATCACAAACACGGTCTTCTAAGACCGTGATCACAAATGTTAAGTCATATTATCTGCCCGTATATCACAGAAAAATAACTTAGAT
>NW_021770535.1:15540-17193 GCF_005508785.2 Acyrthosiphon pisum | reverse complement strand
GATTACCACAGTATAGGAAAGAAATTACAAGAGAATAATGACAAATAAATGAATAATATTGAAATGATACAAACGAGCTTAACCTATGTTAGTAATAATAATAAAAAAATACAATAATATAATAAATTGATCCCAAGCGATCGTTACAACAATTTAAATAATAATATGGTTCAAATGAACTAATACACCAATAACAAATAATATCATATGGAGAATGATGATAGTACGACCTGATAGCGTGTAGGTACTGTGTAGTGCCCTATATGTCATGTATATCGTGGTGGAACAGCTGCAACAATTACGTAATGCTGCGCATCGACGACGGTTTGATAATGACTTGCATCCGATGGTAGTAACAATAGTAGCCAATTGTCCACGTACTATAGTAGCATTCGCAAATAGATCAATCGCGTTGCGCACTTTGCGGACGAGCGACGATCATAATATATTGAATTTCGCACTGCGACGAGGGACGGGCGAAGATCAATATAATAAACTTTCGCACTGCGACGAGGGACGGGCGAAGATCAATATAATAAACTTTCGCACTGCGACGAGGGATGGGCGAAGATTATAAATTACGTACGTACGACGAGGTTTGCACGGTAGATATATAACTGCAAAATAACACGGCAACGGACAACACGCACCGGTCGTCGCGACTACTTCACCGGTACTGCTTAAACGTATACGGAGTCACCGCCGCCGTGACCGGTCGGCCGACAGATAAGCTTATCAGGCCTTTGGTGGTGGACACGGCGTGCAGGTGCAAACGTTGATTGTGGCGTCAACAGCAACATAAAATATATATCACATTATCATAATTATTAATTATTTTATAGTTTTATTATTATCAACTATCATTAAAAACAAACGGACAACGAATTCTATAAATAAGTTCTTGTTGGGAAATGTGTTCATGCTCCATGGAAATGTGGAATATTTCATGGATTTCGCGTTGATTTAATAGATGTTAGTAGTATATATGTACCATTCCTGGCCCAGTACCTTTTATAACAATAAAAGTTCAGAAAAAACCCAATGTACAAAAAAGTTCAGAAAATCGAAATGCAATAATAATTAAAATATTTTTTCACAAATCTAATTGCAATAATAATTAAAATATTTTTTTGCAAAATCCCCCAAAATATTTTTTCTCTAAACTTATGTCATTAATAATTAAAATATTTTTTATCAAAACTTATGTCATTAATTAATTAAAAATCTAAATGCAAAAAAAACCCCCAAAATATTTTTTCGCAAAACTTATGAAATTAATTAATTAAAAAATCTAATTGCAATAATAATTAAAATATTTTTTTACAAATTGAAACATAATAATAATTAAAATATTTTTTCGCAAAAACTAATGAAATTAATTAATTAAAATATTCCCCAAAATATTTTTTTCAAAATACTTATGTTATAAAGACACATTCCTAGTACATGGAATCAAGTCGAAATGTATATGCTATCAGGGAGGGCGATATGCCCTCCCTGGGCTTAAACGAAAAATACAGCATTTCAATCATACAAACATATTTTTATATGTCAGACTTTTAACATTAGAATACCCAGACTTTAAAGTCGAAATGTATATGCTAACAGGGAGGGCGTTTCGTCCTCTCTACTCAAACGAAAAATACAGCATTT
>NW_021770535.1:14505-15490 GCF_005508785.2 Acyrthosiphon pisum | reverse complement strand
GTTTTCTTATTTCTAGTGGGTAGGTTAACTCGTAATTACCATTGATAGCTACCGGAGTTGCTATTTCCGCAGCACTAACAATCTCGTCGGTTATTTTTTTAACTGCAGTATTAATGTCTGCTATTGTTTTTAGTCGAGTTGAAAGTATTATGTTTTCTTCGAGCGTATTTCTGAATAAGTCCCAATTTGTTTTTTTGTTTGTTATAGACATTTTTTTTTGTTTCATTATCACTTCTGAGCTTAGTGAGAGAAGCACAGGAATGTGATCCGACGTCAGTTCTATTAATCCTTCAACTTCCGTATAGTTTGATGAAATTCCTTTCACTACGTAGAAATCAATAAGATCAGGTAGTTTATTTGGGTCAGTAGGCAAATATGTCGGTTTTCTAGTTGAAATAAATTGTGCTTTAATTGTATTTGCTGATTTGAACAATTCCCGCCCTTTGGTGGTAATCAATCTCGATCCCCAAAAGGTGTGTTTGGCATTATAATCTCCTCCAGCAATGAATCTGCTACCGAGTGTCTGGAAAAATTCAATAGATTTTTTGTCATCTACTTTATGTCTTGGTGGACAATATATAGCAGAGATGGTTAAATCGTTGTTGCCGTCATTAATATGGACACTAGTTGCCTGTAAATGTTCTTGAGGATGTTTATCAAGTTCATAATGTTTAATTGATTCTTTTATTATTATTGCAGTTCCTCCATGTGCGCGATTGCTAGGATGTTCTGTTGTATATATTCGATAGCCATGTAATTTTAGAGTGGTCCAGGATGTGAAGTGGGTTTCTGAAATTAAAGCTATGTCAATTTTTTCGTTGTTCATAAGATGTTCAAGTTCTTGTTTACGTTGTACAAGGCCGTTAGCGTTCCATGTTATGATTCGAAGAGTTCTACTCATTTTTTCCTCTTTTGTGCTTTGGTTTTGGGCTGGCTATTTTCAAGCCTGTCCAACCTCTCATTTAATTTTGTAATGCTGTCATAA
>NW_021770535.1:10624-11962 GCF_005508785.2 Acyrthosiphon pisum | reverse complement strand
AAGTTGTAATTTCTCATTGTTTAATCGCAATTCCGTTACCATACTTTTCAAGGTCGCGTTGTCATTTTGTATTTGTGTCCAAATACTAACATCAACTGTTATATTATGCGGCGGAATTGAACCGTCGTCTATATTGTCATACATTGTGCAATTCGGTCAATTTGAGTGTGACCCACTTAAAATAAATTTGTTTAAAAAAACTTACCATCCGTCCGACAGGCCGTGGCTTGCATTGTAAATATTAACACAAAAAAAAATTGTAATAACTTAGTCAGCACTATTTCGCGAACTGCGAAAGCGAAACATACGTGCTGCTTGTACGGTGTGCAAAACGCAACTGAAAAAAAATCAGAATAAAAAAAAATATTAGGAACCGGTATGATCAGGACACCTATTGTAGGTTCTTTTAACCCGATATGTGCTAATTTACTTTAATTTACGTAAAATTATTTTTATTAAAATTAGCACTTACCTTACTCCTTTTCCGACTGCGCCACTTGTAGGTGTCAGGAACGGTCGGGGATGTTAGTAGTCAACACGTTTATTAAAGTTACGACGGCACGTTTATTTTACAAGAAAATAGTTATATACAGAACAACAATAACACCGTACGTGCAGTCTCTCTGACGGTCGTGCAAAAGCTGCCCGACCACCGCCGCCGGCGGGGCCGGCGGTTCGTGCCGCCGGCGGCGGCCGGACCGGTTCTCGGTCGCAATCTCGCGGACGTCGATAGAGACGCCGCGGTCGTTACGATAACGACCGCGACAAAGTTGCCATCCGCTGTCTTCCTACAGCCATCCAATTTGGGATGCTGGATTTTTGAACTTATTTTTTCCCATATGTCACTTAGTTTGACGTTGCTTTCTTTCCCGTCAACGATAAACGAGGGCTTACCCGATCTTTCCTTAGCAGATTTGAGCTTGGCCGATTTCCTGTCTCTTGCCCGATCTCGGCGCTTTCCGGTCTTTTTGGCTGCCTGCCCTTCCAGCACAGGAAATCTCTCAGCTATCTTTAACTGATCCTTTATATGCTTGTGGTATGGGAACTTCGACCACTTTCATATAGTCGTCTTCACCATCGGTTTCAGACTGTTGTGTATCTCCTTTAACAGCTGAGACATATAACCGTTTTGGTTGTTTTGGCTGTTTACCGTTCATGCACCTTTCCAGTCTGCAGTTGGCTTCCGTGGCTTCAACCTTAGCCTGATACTTCCCTGAAGTAACTGCAGCCTCAAGGGCTATATTTGTACTGCAATTGTGGATTTTGGCCAGGAAATCCTCGATTCCCTGGATCCACTTCTTACCTACCTTTGTTGCAGACTGCATATCCTGCATGAAT
>NW_021770535.1:8416-10524 GCF_005508785.2 Acyrthosiphon pisum | reverse complement strand
CTCCGGGCAAATGGCCGCGCAGTTGTTGCGGGAAGCCAGGAGGCTGTCGGGCGATGGTCCGGAGGACACGGTCGGCGGTTGGTCAGCCGAACGCGCGGCCACCGCATCGTTCGGCCGGATACGGGCAAGCCCGACTGCGTGGGCTCTGTTCGAGCGGGGATTCGCCGAGGGACGTCGCTCCACTCGAGCGAACACCCCACAGCCCGAGGCGGCCCGGACGAGGGCAGGACCACCGGGGCGAGTGCCACCTCGTCGAGCACCGCCCACGTACCAACGCCACGACGTCCGGGATAGGCGAGGCAGGTTCCAGCGGCCAGCGGTGGAGCAGCCCGTGGTGCAGCCGGTAGCCCAGCAGCCACCAGCCCAGCAACCCTCCGCCCAGCAGCCACCCGCTCAATCACCAGCCCAGCAGCCCGCCGTCCAGCAGCCATCCGTGCAGCCGCCAAACACGCCGGAGCAACAGCTGGCCGTGGTCGAGCGGTGGATTGAGGCCATGGAGGTGTCTGCCGAGGCCCCGCACCCCGACCCGGAGTAGTCCGGTTGTTCGGACGCGTCTCGCGGACTCGGGGGGGAGTATGTCGCGGTCGTTATCGTAACGACCGCGGCGTCTCTATCGACGTCCGCGAGATTGCGACCGAGAACCGGTCCGGCCGCCGCCGGCGGCGGTGGTCGGGCAGCTTTTGCACGACCGTCAGAGAGACTGCACGTACGGTGTTATTGTTGTTCTGTATATAACTATTTTCTTGTAAAATAAACGTGCCGTCGTAACTTTAATAAACGTGTTGACTACTAACATCCCCGACCGTTCCTGACACCTACACTATTATAGGTCAATTTTTTTTTAATACCATAGATAAGTATATATTATATGTCTAATACATAGACTGATATACCGTCTCCGCTCAGAATCGTTTTTCTTATACAGTGATATTATATCATTGAATTCAAATTTAATACTGTCCATTATACAGTGACCCACTTCTAACCTACTGTACAGCAGAGCGACATCCACTTACCCACCTTTTTTTATTTATTTTTATTTTTATTTTTTTTGTGTCTGTGTACACGATAAGTAGTCGAAATAATGCTACGATTTTCAACTTCAGTATCTTGTTCGATCAGAATGTGAATATCGTTGGTGCATTGGGGAGGTCAAAATTTAAATTTCACAGTAGTTTTCAAAAGCGCCGGGAAAAACAAAAGAAAAATTAAGGAAAAACGGGAATTTTTACGCAAAATCGATTTTTCACAAAATTGAATTTGGTTTTTGGTGTACCTAACTTTAAAACAAATGACCGTAGATACATGAAATTTTGACTGAATGTTTATCTTAGCATTTTCCATACACCATAACATTTTCAAAATATTTTGATTTATTTTGAGCTCTTTACGGACATTTTCATTTTCCATTTTTTTTTAGTTTTTTTTCTAAAAATATCAATACAATTTTATTTGTTGGATAAAAAAGCTTGAAAATTTAATAGAAGGCTCCTAGTATATTGTTTCAAAGGAGGATGAAAAATATTAAAAATCGTTAGTCACAGTTTTTTTATATAAGCATTTAAAGTTCAAAAAATGACAAAATATTGAAAAATCACGAAAATTTGCAAATTATTTCGAGTTAGATATTCATAAAAATTTTTCTTTTTAAATCTAAGATATGAAAATGTAATACAAGATTCCTTATAAGATTATCTACCTTTATCAAACAACAAATATCTATAAGAAAGTCAAATTAAATTTTTATGATCGTTTGAAATTCAAATTTTTACAACATTGGATATTCACTCGATTTCTCATGTAGCGATTTCCTTATTTTGTTGTAATTCAAAAACAAAGAACTGCAGATACATGAAAATTTTACTGAATGTTAATATTAGCATTTCCTATACACCATACAATTTTGAAAATATTTTGACTCTTTTTGAGCTGTTTACGGACATTTTCAGTTTTCAATATTTTTAGTTTTTTTTTCTATAAATATCAATAAAGTTTTATCTGTTGGGCCAAAAAGTATATAAATTTAATACAAAGCTCCTGATATATTGTTACAATATCAGTTGAAAAATATTAAAAATACATAGGCACAATTTTTTTTTATAATCATT
>NW_021770535.1:4030-5420 GCF_005508785.2 Acyrthosiphon pisum | reverse complement strand
AATTATTGTTATTATCAATGTCAATTTATTAATTTGATTTATGCTCATGATATATGCTCATAGTATATGTAATATTAGTTTATTAATATTGTACCTATTATATGATATCTGCAGCAGTATTTGTATCCTCCATAAAATTTATAATTACCAAATTACCACATTACCTCATCCAATTTACTCACTTAAAAACTGTAATATAGTAGGTACTATATAGTATACATGTAGGTTAGTTATATTCAAGTATAAAAGAACCATTCCATATAATCCAACCCATGTAAAATAATAAAATGTATCAAATGTATTATTGATTATTTATCAAATATTTTATTTAATATAATACTCTCATAATTAGACCTATATATCAAATAGTATACAGTCATATCATTATACAATTTAATTGCCAGTCTTTATAAATAATGTATTATTTAGAATCTCTAACAGTATTTTAGGCTAACCAAATTGGACTCACCTAAAAACAGTAATATAATATCAAGTACCTACTACATAGAATATCATATAATTAATATTTAACTACATAGTCGAGCCCATGTCCCTAATGCAGATAATATTAAATACCTATTAGATCAATTAAAAAGTGTTATTTATTAATTTGATTTTATGTTCATATAAAATCATACCTATGGCATAGCCAATAGGGATCAACCCGACCCAACCACCGTATCGACTCTTAATATTTATACAGTTATTTATTATATTATAAATGTACCTTCCTACAGGATACAGACTGTGGCTATATCGTGTATATTTATGCCAAATCAAATATATAAATACGGCGAGCCGAATGGGCGAAAGGACAAAAGGCAGTAAAATATAATATAATAAAGCAATCAAAGATTGATATATCGAATCAAAGAAAATGACTGTATATAGTTATAACAGCACTGTCAGATC
The DNA here is from genome assembly GCF_005508785.2 of Acyrthosiphon pisum. Classification (NCBI taxonomy): domain Eukaryota; kingdom Metazoa; phylum Arthropoda; class Insecta; order Hemiptera; family Aphididae; genus Acyrthosiphon; species Acyrthosiphon pisum. The sequence goes on along the minus strand of NW_021770535.1, from coordinate 4,508 downwards.
TCCAATCCCCGCGAGCGGAACCCGACGCGAACGAAGAACTGCCGCGGGTGACTCATACATTTGGCGGGGAACGCGAATAAGTCTTCGACGGGGCCGTGCGAAGTCCGTAGAGGCGGTAATACTCGAATTTTGAAAGAAATCGGAAAGAAATCGTTCAATATGATAACGGTGGAAGTGATAGCAAAAGGTAAATAACAGAAAAAAAAATTCCATTTAACACGGCCGCCGCAAATTAAATCGAATCCCGGCGACCGGATCGAAAACACGACCCCGGGTCATCCGCACCTACGCCTAACCGACCTGCCTACCTACTGAGTTGAGAATTGGAGTCAAATCTGTGACTTTTAAGATGTGTCGCCATCCCGGCGAATTGGGAACGCGGTTCGCACGTCCGCTTCGGGCGTCGGAGCGGGTGGTCAGGCCGCATCGGACGGCGGACGAACGGCTTCACCGCAATCGGACGTTAAAAACGCGATAT
>NW_021770535.1:3103-3980 GCF_005508785.2 Acyrthosiphon pisum | reverse complement strand
TAGGTTAGTTATGTTACTATCGTCAATTCAAGTATAAAAGAATCATCCCATACTATCCAGCATAAAAAATAAATAATAAATTCAAGTATTACGAAATTTATTATTTATTATTTATTAAATAGTTTATATCATATGATACTCATAACTAAACATACGTATGTAAGTCATACCTATTATAGTCATATCGTTATACAATTTAATTGCCATACTTCAATTAAATACATAAAGTTCTATTTTGTATATTAATATTGTATTATTTAGAATCAAATTAAAAGAACCTTCCAATATAATCCACCAGCCCATGTAAAATAATAATCAAGTTTTAATTTATTATTAATTATTTAATAAATAGTTAATTTCCCAAACCTACCTATATAAGTTATATCAAATTGTATATAGTCATATCCTTATAAAATTTACTTTTCAGACTTTAATTAAATACATAAAGTTTTATTTTGTTTATTAATATTGTATTATTTAGAATATGTAGCAGTATTTATATGCTACACTAAATTCATATAAATGACTCTCCTAAAATGTGTTATATATCAAGTACCTACTACATAGAATGTTATCTAATATTTAACGATTTAGATGCGTTGCTCAATAAAGCATATTATTAAAGCAATATTTTTGGATGTCAATTAAATATTGTTATTAATTTGATTTTATGCTCATGTTAAACCTACCTTTAGTATACATTAACAATAATACATTGTAATACTGTCCATAAACATACCTACATAAGTAACATCAAACAGCTATACAGCATTATACACTTTAACTAACAGACTTTTCTGAAATATATGTAGTATATTTATAATATTAGTTTATTAATATTGTATTATTTGGTACCCGCAGCAGTATTTGTGTTGTA
>NW_021770535.1:1349-3003 GCF_005508785.2 Acyrthosiphon pisum | reverse complement strand
ATTAGCATTTCCTATACACCATACAATTTTGAAAATATTTTGACTCTTTTTGAGCTGTTTACGGACATTTTCAGTTTTCAATATTTTTAGTTTTTTTTTCTATAAATATCAATAAAGTTTTATCTGTTGGGCCAAAAAGTATATAAATTTAATACAAAGCTCCTGATATATTGTTACAATATCAGTTGAAAAATATTAAAAATACATAGGCACAATTTTTTTTTATAATCATTTAAAGATCAAATTTTGACAAAATTTATCAAATTTTAATTTGAATAATAATTATTTTGTAGTTAAAAATTTATTAAATGTTCAACTTTTGTATCTAAGAATTGAAAATTTAAAACAAGATCCCACGTAAGTAATTAATTCTGTTACCAAAAAATCTGAAAAATACATTCACACAGTTTATTTTTATAGTCATTTTAAGTACAAATTTGGACGAAATTACATATTAAAAACCTAGAATAACTATTTTAGTTATTTTGTTGTGATTGTATAATATTATTCGTGGGTACTTGAAACTTCTAAAGTATGCTATTATATATCTATGATAGTATCACGGTTTGTTGTTGATGTATAACGCGTTATAATTACCGAATGGATATTATGATATGATTAATTTGGAATTTATTATAGGTACCTATTATAGGTCAATTTTTTTTTAATACCATTGATTAGTATATATATATATGTCTAATACATAGACTGATATACCGTCTCCGCTCAGAATCGTTTTTCTTATACAGTGATATTATATCATTGAATTCAAATTTAATACTGTCCATTATACAGTGAACCACTTGTAACCTACTGTACAGCAGAGCGAAATCCACTTACCCACCTATTTTTAGTTTTTTTTAATATTGTATTAAATAGTATCTGCTGCAGTATTTATAATTAGCAAATAACATTACCTCAACCAATTAACTCACCTAAAAACTGTAATATATTAAGTTTTACATAGTATACTTGTAGGTTAGTTATGTTACTATCGTCAATTCAAGTATAAAAGAATCATCCCATACTATCCAGCATAAAAAATAAATAATAAATTCAAGTATTACTAATTTATTATTTATTATTTATTAAATAGTTTATATCATATGATACTCATAACTAAACATACGTATGTAAGTCATACCTATTATAGTCATATCGTTATACAATTTAATTGCCATACTTCAATTAAATACATAAAGTTCTATTTTGTATATTAATATTGTATTATTTAGAATCAAATTAAAAGAACCTTCCAATATAATCCACCAGCCCATGTAAAATAATAATCAAGTTTTAATTTATTATTAATTATTTAATAAATAGTTAATTTCCCAAACCTACCTATATAAGTTATATCAAATTGTATATAGTCATATCCTTATAAAATTTACTTTTCAGACTTTAATTAAATACATAAAGTTTTATTTTGTTTATTAATATTGTATTATTTAGAATATGTAGCAGTATTTATATGCTACACTAAATTCATATAAATGACTCTCCTAAAATGTGTTATATATCAAGTACCTACTACATAGAATGTTATCTAATATTTAACGATTTAGATGCGTTGCTCAATAAAGCATATTATTAAAGCAATATTTTTGGATGTCAATTAAATATTGTTATTAATTTGATTTTATGCTCATGT
>NW_021770535.1:0-1249 GCF_005508785.2 Acyrthosiphon pisum | reverse complement strand
TAACAAAATATTTGGTGTAAAAATATATGATTACAATAATATATAATTTCGATGTGTGTGATAAAAATATATGTTGATAACGTGAACGATGTTGATTAAGTCCATGATCGAGCGGCGTGGTAAAAATATATGATAACAAATGATAACTGATAAAATATATACCGCGTACGTACGCGATCGGTGGGTGCGGTAAAAATATATGATAACAAATGATAACAGATAAAATATATGCCGCGTACGTACGCGATCGGCGGGTGCGGTAAAAATATATGATAACAAATGATAACTGATAAAATATAGTAAAAATATATGATAACAAATGATAACAGATAAAATATATGCCGCGTACGTACGCGATCGGCGGGTGCGGTAAAAATATATGATAACAAATGATAACAGATAAAATATATGCCGCGTACGTACGCGATTAGCGGGTACTGGTCTGATGGTCAGGAGGGTCGGCGGTCTGAACATACTTTTTTATCCTACTCGCGTATTATATACCTAGGTAAATTTAACATGTTATATTATTATTTGGTTCACCTTAATGTCATTAAAATTTGGTGAGGCGGATAATAGTACGTTCGTGCCCTTATATTGGTCCGTCGAATAATCGAACGGTTCCACCGAAGCTTTTCTCGGCAAAAAGAACCATCGGGAATGCACGTCACTCCACTCGACTGCCTCGTGAGTCATGTACCCCCGGGAGTCTTTATTCATGGCAGCCAGGACTTTTTGATAGTTTTCCGTCCAGTCCAGGTGATGCACGTTTTCGGACTTGTCGATGGTCTTCACCCAATTTAATGTACTGTTGACGCCGCCATTGCCATGCGAGCCCACGTAAAGTTTCGAGTCCTTAACGGTGGCCCATTCGTTCTTCATACCTGCAATAGGTACCGTGGTAGATTTTTACTCTTTATTTTTTTTTTTAACTTAAAAGCTACTATAAGTAAGTAAAAATAAAAACATTCTATGTTTAATAATCACGATCATAGCAATGTTTGGATTTATTGTTTTAATTTAAAAATATATTCGTGGAAGTGTGAATATTATGCATGGTAATTTAATGATTTTACCAATCCCTCTCCCTTCCCTCTCTCTTCCCAGCAAACAAAAAAAAAAATTTTATATTGCACCAACAGTAACGACAACAAGTAGATGTTATGCTTTTTAAATAGTTATTTTTTAAATTTTTCAAAATATGTGATGATGGAATATATTATAACCTTACAAAATAAAAATTCCCTTT
>NW_021770534.1:338-558 GCF_005508785.2 Acyrthosiphon pisum | reverse complement strand
TTTTCGCCAATATATATATAGGTATGTATAAACGAATGTTTATGTGTAGATTAGACCTCTGAGATGAAGTTAGATTAATTTAAAATAGGTAAAATTTGGTTTCTTCTTATTCATCGGATTTTAGTACGGTTAGCTTAGGTTAGGATTTTGTATTAGTTGGTTATATTATTCCATCGTAGGTGGAATTAAGTAAAAATGACAAACTTGGTATAACTTTGAT
>NW_021770534.1:0-238 GCF_005508785.2 Acyrthosiphon pisum | reverse complement strand
ACTCTGGAGCTAAATCATACACTTACGTATAGGTACAAACAGCACGGGGATAAGTTTTGAACACCATACACCGAATATTAAATAAAAAATTGAACAAAGTTTGAGTCATATATCGTTGGTACATTTAACGGGAACGAAGTGCACGGGATCAGTTGTTTTTATTGAAAATGTATTTATCATTAATAGCAATAGAAACATTTCAATACGTTTTCATTAACCATTTTTATATTTACTTGCC
>NW_021770533.1:30134-32513 GCF_005508785.2 Acyrthosiphon pisum | reverse complement strand
TCTTTTATGCCTGTGAATATTTTTGGTTATAATTTGGTTTTGTGTTAAGTATCTTATTTATATTAAATGTTTATTACATTTTATAAACTTTAGAATTAATAGTAACTACTCTTATTTAAATTTTGTATCTTTGATTTCGAAGTATTTGTCAAAATGTAATAACATTTTATGAATTAATTTAATTTTGAAGACTTTAAATCAAAGTTTGCAATGGCTGGATCAATGGGAACATATGGTAGAACATAATTGAAGAAAAAGATTTTCTAACAAAAAATACAGCTGAAGCGTTGAGGATAACTTTAAAGTCCACTATAGATTTAGTTATGTATCTATTGAAAGAATGTGATTTTAAATATGATCTAACTTCAAAACTAAATCAAGATTATTTAGAAGTAAGCTACTTAATAATTAAAAACTCAAGATAAAATACATTACATTTTGTTTCTTTTACATTATAGACATTTTTTGGAATTATTAGGCAAACTTCAGGCCCTAACGATCACCCTTCTACACCCAACTTTCTTCAGCTTTATAGATTACTATCCATCTATTCATTAGTAAAACCACCAAAGAGTGGAAATTGCACTATTTCATCAGGTAAACATAAACAATTTTAATATCTGAATATCTGATAGTAATAATAAATAATTGAATTATGAGTAAACAATGCCCACCACTTGATATTTCAGATAAAGATTATATCCCATTAATAACTGTTCGAGATTTAAAAAATTCAATAAAGGAAAATGACGAATCATTTGTTCGAGGGAAAAAAATACTAAATTTAAAAAACCATATTGATGAAATTATTGAAGAGGGAAAATGGGATATGGATGATGTCTTCAGAGATATAGATTTTAAAGATGATAGGACGTTTGACTGTGTAGTATATTATTTGGCAGGGTACCAAAATGAAACTGAAACTTTTGCTTGCAATATTTCTAATTTATAAAACATTATATTATGTACTTTTTTTAGATATTTGGTCAGAAAATTATCTAAAAGAACCAAATGTGAAATATGCCTGTCTGGAATAAGAAATATTGATGGTAAAACATGTAATCTAAATGAAGCTCAATTGATTCACCTCAAATCTAAAGGATTTTTAACTTACCCAGATGGAAATTTTTTCATGTTAATTAGACTGATCGAGACTTCATTTGAAATCCATGCTAAGAGTCCTAACGTTTTTGATGACACAGTAGAGCATTTTTTTAATAATAATAATATAATACCTTTTCCATGCTATGATCACAAAACTGAAATTGTTGAATATATTTTCACGTCATATTTGACAATGAGAATGAGACAGTTTACATTCATGAGTAATAAAGAAAAAAAAAGTGAAAATAAGGTAAAAAAGAAATTATCAAAGTTATCTGCTACCTAATTTTTTAAGTTGTATCTTATTAAGATATTATATTACATATAATCTTATGTAAATTTTTTTTAAATAATAACAGTAACATTTTTAAAATATTATGGTTTGTTTTCTTGTTGTATGCTTCAAAGCTTCAAATTTCAATTTTTGTATCAGACATTCAGGTATAAGTATCATACAATTATATTCAAGACAATACTGTATTAGTATTATTAATTATAATTATAATTTGTATTACCTTGGTGGCTATTGCTATTGGTATTATATAATTTAAACTAAATTAATTTACATGGTTTTAGGTGATTTTTATACCAATATTGTCTATAAGCGCTAGTCGTCATGCCAAACAGTGAGAAGCGGGCGGCCTCGGAAAAACATTGATAAGATCTTTCCGTTCCGTATCCTGTATATCTTAATTCGTGGTTTTAATCCAGGTTTTTCAAGCTGGGTAACTGATTTAGATATAATTCCAAAGTTCGCTGTAATACAAACCAAGTTTGCGTCTAATTGTTGGTCATCCAATATATTTTTTACTTTTAATATAGAAGCTGAATCGTCATCCAACTTCATAAAAACATTTCGAATGCTTTGTATATGTTTACAATAATAGTCTGTTGCATCTAACCATGTCCCCCAACGAGTAATTATAGGTTCAGACGGGAGCATTACTTCAGGAGCTTCGTTTTTAAACATTTGGACTCGATATGGTGCTTTTAAAAAAGTTTTTTTAACATTTGAAATTAGTTTGTCTACTTTTGGAAACATGTTACGAACCTCCTCTGCAACCCTGTGAAGACCATGAGCCAAACATGTAATGTGGACCATTTTAGAATAAAGAACATTTATTACAGATGCCGATTTAACCATATATGGTGCTGCGTCGCTAACAAAAAGTAAAACATCGTCATGCTGAACACTGTTGGGCCATAATAAAGCCATTGATCTATAACAAATGACTTTGCTATTGTCGAGTGATTAACTTTTTCCAACACCTCAGA
>NW_021770533.1:27047-28353 GCF_005508785.2 Acyrthosiphon pisum | reverse complement strand
TTATCATCCAAATGATCTGTTTTCTGATAGACATGGCATCAAATGCAATAGTACAATGCTTATCATTTTCATTCAATGTTTGTAGAGAATCCATTACTCTTGCAAAAATCCAGGTTCGCCATTCAATGAAGATGTCCAGTTTCTTATAGATTTTGCATGAGGAAGTATTAATATTGACCTGTAAATATAATAAATATCTTAATTATCATTATTATATAGTAAATACTGTAGTAAATGCATTAGGAAAAGAAGTAATACGAACTAAACTAACCATGCATACTCATAAGCTTTAGGAGAATATACTCCGGCCCACGAGAGTCCATATGTCAGAACGCGTCCGTCGCTGCGCATCGGTTCCCCTTCCATACGCTGAATCTACCGATCGGAAACCGGCCGGCAACGATCGTCGACAGCCGTCGTTAGCCGTGTTTTTATGACCCGCTGTATTCACGTTGCCGAGTGGTGGGAACAGCACTATGGTGGGAGAAAATTCGGCCGGCAGCTGTCGCGACCGTCAGTATCGATGCGCGGTTTACGTATGGACTCTCGTGGGCCGGAGTATAGTAATTTAATGTAAGCGAAAATTCTTTTATAGTCTTACTGTAACGTCTACCATTTGGGTCGATATTTTGATTTTTATGAATGTTGGAAAATTATTCTTGAGAGAGTCCGCCAAATTTGTCTAACATAAGTTTCTATGATAACAATGATAACGAGAATATCAAATAATAATACTACCTATTAATATACTAAAATATAGTAAATTATAATATAATATTAGATAATATTATTTTTATTTTATAAAATGGTATATTAAAGTATGACTAATTTAATAGCAATTATTATTTATAATTAGCAAGAGCAGTACTATTTTATTGATCTTAATCAGTCAGTTCTCAGTTCTTCACATCGTTTGCCTATTGTTAAATCATATTTTGTGTTGTATTAAATTATTAATTATTTTAAAATGAACAGTGAAACTAAAGATAATCCTGATAATCCAAAAAGGGTGAGAACTCCCGAACATATTAAACGATGAAGAGGAGATAGGTAAACTAATTTATTACTACATTGTTGGTGTTGTAATGTTGTATGCAGGTGGTCTGGCTCAGTGAATACAATTATTGCTGGTAAATATTTGACTTAAATAAAAGTAGATACATAAATATTCTGTGTACCTAGTAAGTTAATTTATTTTACTTTATCATATTTTGAATCTGTATGTACTATTTTATATTCACCAAGGCAGGGCAAATTAATGTTTTACCCTCAGATATTGAATCTAATTGATCAAACAAAACTTGTT
>NW_021770533.1:16470-26261 GCF_005508785.2 Acyrthosiphon pisum | reverse complement strand
CCGTTTCCAAACTCACTCCACCACAACTATAGTATACACACTGAAAATTATACCCATTTAACCTATGAGTTCCGTCTATACATACTTTATCATTTCCAAATTTCATTAGTAACTCTGACTGAAACTGTGTCATTATGATTAGACAAAAATCATCTTTTGTAAAACTTTGAACATTATTGTCACTGTTTCCCTGTTGTTTAAAATATATTATTGGACTTTCATCACCTTTCGCTATCATCTCTTTTACCCAATGATTAACACTTATTAAATCGTTTTCATGTCTTTTGGTAGCATATGATATATTATAATCTCTTTTGATATTATGTATGTTCTTTTTTTCAATTAAGTGAATTCGTTTTTACTATCACTTTCAACATTTGATGATCTGATGTCTTCTAAGATTTTATTAACTGGTACACCCAATGATAATTTCCCTAAAAACATAATTACATTTTATGAAGTTACATAAGATTGGGTCTACAAGTATGGGAATTTCATTGTAATTATTGCAACAATTTAGTATGACCAAATTACCTGCTATCTTGCTTCGATCTTCAACAAATAATCTTTGTTTTCCTATTTCATGTGTATGTGAAAGATGAGTATTACAATACCGTACAGTAAGTTTGGAATTTTGTAAGTGTACTTTTATATTAGATGGGCATGCATAGTCAATTTTTACTGTACCACAACTTTTTGTAGATCGATGGCCCTATTTTATTAAAATATTAGTTTAAATAAATGTGTTTCATGTTCAATTGTATTGTGTTAAAATATAACATTTTTAAATAATAAAATATTTTACTTTTCTAGTAGTTCTTTGACTAAATGATTTATGGCAAAAAAAGTACATATATTTTTTATCGGTTGATTTTTTGCTTGAAGTAGTTTTTACAAATTGACAAAATTCTTTTTCCTCGATAGTTCTTTTCCACGCATTAAAATCTATATAATTTTTAAAAATAACCAATGTAAAAAATGTTGTTGTAAATTACTTAATATATTTACCTTTACAATGTCAGCAAGTAAACTTGGAGGTCAATTTTCAAAAAATTCACAAATAAAACATTGTGTTTAGTGCACAGGAAGATAAAACAAATATTTAAAATTAATAATTGAGCTACAAGTAAACATGGATGGGAATCAGACTTGCTTGTGTAGAAAACACGTCGGTATTAATACAAATATGTACTTAGAGGCACTTCACAAAACACTTCCAAACCAAATTAAAATTGCAAAACAAAAAAAAAACTTCTAAAATTATTCAAATTATTACAGCTCAGAAAAAATCTTCCGAGGTAACACCAAATATGATATCCAAAATTGATGGTTACTGGTTGGTAAATTTTACATCAAGCTACAATGTTCTTTATAAAGTTAAGAAAATTATATTATGTCAGAGTTGTAACCAAAATGTATAACTGACCAATAGATATTCTCCCCATATTGCAGTTACAAAAATCATTAATTTGCCCAGCCTTGGTAAATAGTACATACAGATTCAAAATATGATAAAGTAAAAAAAAAATTAACTTATTAGGTACCCAGAATATTTATCTACCTACTTTAATTTAATGTTCACATAATGAATACTTTATACTGATAAACTGATAAACTGATCCAGTCATCGACAGTTTCACAATAAAACACAAAAAACACAACATTTCTCCAGGTACTTATATCGTTATCCTAGGCAGAATTAAACAATATTAGACACAAATAACAAAATTACCAAGTACGATATTTACCAGCAATAATGGTATTCACTGAGTCAGAGCACATACATACAACACCAACAATGTAGTAATAAATTAGTTTACCTTCTATATTTTCAAAATTTAGCAATTTCGTCTCAATATTTACATTATGTATACTCTGTAAATGAACAATCAATCCAGACATTGATGAAAAGGATTTCGGACATAACGAACATAATGATTGACGCTGTACATTTTTCATCAAATGGCTTTTGACATGCTGAATCAAAACCTTTTTTAAGTCAAAATTTTCGTTACAATCATTGCATGTGTACAAGTTACGTTTAATAATTAGTTTTTTTAAGTCTTTATGTTTAATCCTCATATGCTTGTTAAAACCTGAAATTGATTGAAACTTTGCTTCGCAAACTTCACTGGAATACATAATGTTGTTTGTAAAAGTTTAAACTTATAGAACTTTATTTAAGTGAAGTAAAAGCAAATTCAAGTTTCAGACTTTCAGTTGAAATTTGAAAAACAAAACATTGATATTCTCGTTATCATTGTTATCATAGTCCGTCTTATCACAGTTTCATGAGATATGACGTCATGGATTCTACAAAAAATTTTTCCTGCTGTGGCACGCAGCAGATCAAATGAGTTATCACGAACAGATCTCTGCGGCCAACTAAACGCTAGTTATAAATGACAACTCGGATAGAGTGAGTTAATGAGTTAACTTTATTTTACAACTTCAGCGAAATATATTTACAATGGCCGTGGGCCAATAAATACAACACAACGAAAGCCGGTGGCCGGTCACACGTCGGGGGGGGGACAACCCGGACGAGTTAAAAACAATGAGATCGCACGGAGCGTCGTCGGGCTTTTTTGATTTATCCAGTTCCGGTAAATTTTTGAGTTTCCTTTGCCAAAGTTTAAATTCATTTATAAATATCTCTTCACGATTTCCAACGTCCTCCAGATCTTCACTATACTGCCTTGTAAGATTGATAAAATCTTCATCATACCCATTTTCTTTGAATAAAGAATGGAAACTTGACAATGTAGTGTGGTGATTTGTAAATCGGTTCTCTAACTCATTGATGTATTTATCTAGGTACGGGATAAATATTGATATTCGATAATAGGTTTCCGCGTTATCCACTTCAATGTTGCATCTGTTAGTCTGTCGTTTAGCTGTCCTCGGAATCTTAATTTCAATATCAAATTGTGTAGTCATTAATTTAACTTGTTCAAACATTTCTCTAAAATAAGTATCAGCATTTGCTCGGATCTCTTCTAGTTCTTGTTTTGTGTTTTTTTGCTAAGGACATGGCTTCTTTAAGGTCAATACTTGTTGTTTGAAGACACTTTGATAAGGCCAAACCTAAAGCAAATCCTTTGTTTAAAATTATCAAACTCAAAATAAATTCTTCATTTAATATACCTACAGCTTCTTAGACGTCTTGCCTTGTCTGATGTATCATTATCATTCCACATTGATATATCTTCTAACGCTTCTTCGACAAATTCGTAGAGTTCTAAGAAGTCGTGAACCGCATGATATCGCTCAATCCATCGAGTCTCACAGCTTCTTTTTAGTGTTTATTTTGTTGATGATAATGAAGAGCTCTCGATTTTTGATGTTAATATGGACTTTCTTTTTGGAAAGATAAAAAAATCACGAATTTGCCCAATTGTTCCCAAACAATCGCGTATTTCTGGTACACTGCAAGATTTGGAAACTGCCAAATTTAATGAGTGAGCAGAGCAATGCACATAAATGGCATTTGGATATATTTCTTGTATGTGAGCTTGGACACCGTTATATTTTCCTGACATTGCTGCTGCCCCATCATAACCTTGTCCACGTAAATATTTTGTATCAACTCCAAATTGTTTAAGACTCTCTAAGATTAAATTGGCTATTCCCTTTCCTGTCATATCAGATGTGGGAACAAATTGTAAAAATTCTTCTGTAAGAGTCAATGTGTTCAGTTCGATATATCTAACGCATAATGATACTTGCTCGATACCTGAAATGTCAGCAGTTTCGTCTGCCAGAATTGAAAAGCATTTCGCTGCATTGACTTTAGAAACCACTTTATTTAATAACACCTTATTACAAGCATCAATCATGTCATTTTCGCTTCGGTGACTAATATACTTCATTTTTCCAGGACCTTTTAAATAAGTTTGCATTTCAATATCACCCTTGGCACGGTAACGTAAAATTTCTCTGAAGTTACCCTCATTGTTTGAAGAGTCTGTATCAATCTTTCCAGAATCACGGTGTCCTCTTAGAGCTAGATTTTGACGACCACATAGGATAATGGCTTCAATTATCGGAATTATATTTTTTCGATTTTTCAACACTTGTTTAGATTTTTCAGTATCAATTATTTTATCAATTGACTTAGTTGGATTTTTTAACATGTTCAAAAAATGGTCTGCATCTAATAAACATTATTTGTGGTATTCTAAATTTGAATGATTTTTAAAATCTTCTAAGGCATGCCTCCAATCATCATACTTTTTTAACACCAATGCTCCCAATTTTTGATTATTAACGCCTGCTTCGTTCTTAGCAAATGCGACACAATATTTGTAATATGCTCCGTTCTCACTTTTTGAATACGCCAACCAAGGGAAATTTAAAAACCATTTAAATTGAAATTTTAATTTTACAATTTTTTGTTTCTTACCAACAACTGATGTTCTAACAGGAAAATTATAATTTAAATCAGGTTTCCATATTTTGTTTAAAATATCTGCCTTTTCATTTTGTGACAACAATTTGTTTGTATAACACGCAATATCAAAAATATCAGTGATTTTAGTATCATTTAAAGTTGGCTCTGTGATTATCGGGTCTGATGAGGATAATGGTATAGAAGATGTAATTGTTGATGGCAAATCTGGTGAATGCGAATCTGAAGAAGAGAGCTGATGTGGCGATGATGTACCCGGGATAGGTTTTGAAAAAAATAAATGAATTTTGGGTTGTTTTTTTTCAGCCATAACCACTATATTTACCGAGTCTTAAAAATAAAAAAAATAAATCATCATGTAATAAAAAACGATAGTTATTACAAGAACAAAATATAATACATTTTTAAAAAATATATAAAATAGTTATTAATTTATTAATTGTTATTGTTCTTAATTAAAAGTTATCTTTTTAATATTATTTATTACAGAAAAAAATTACATTTGTAAATGGATTTATTTTGAATAAAAAATTAAAATCGACACTCGTCAATAGTAATTTGAATTTATTATCAAATATAGGTATTAATAGTATTATAAATTAAGGAGCAAACATAATAATATATTGAGACTATAAGTGCTAATAAAATTAGCACCAGTTCGTTAAAATCATAAAACCAATATTATTATTGTCTATTGATTTAACTTGAGTCTTTAATAAACATTATATCGAATTATAAATATCTTAATTTGAACACGTTACACGTCAATTTTAGCCAATATAGTACATAATATGCATTTATAAATTAAAATATGTACAAAAACATTAAATAAACTACAGATAGGTACTAAAAATATAAAACAGGTTCCATGTGTATAGTTGAAATAAGGTAAAACCATAAAACTTACTCATGTCTTATTAACCATTTAAAAAAAGTATTTGCATAACAGTACACAGATTACAGATATACCATTGCAATTTTACGCATAAGTATTTTGAACCCTGTTAAACGTTTACGTATTTGTATATTCACTTAGTCGCATTATGTAGTCTAATTTACCAATAAAAAATGTACTAGTGTATACCAAATGCATTAAGAATATTAAAGACAACTAATGAACAAATTAAATCATAAAATTGACTTACCTTTACTTTTTAGATAACTATTGCAGATTGTATTGATTTAATATTTTGATATAGTATTTGAAAATAAATAAAAAAGTCACGAGTTCACTACAGTACAACCATAGATTTGTACACTGAACGATTAGATTACGACACTGAACTCGGACATTTGGACAATCCGACAATCGTGTATATTATTATGAATAATAAGCCAGAGATAAGGGAAATTACAGGCCATTACAAAAATACACACACACACACACACGTCACAGCAGCTACAATTTAATAATAATGATAAACAATATTTAATATCTACACAACAATAATTTGTATGGGAATAGCAAGCATTTATTTATATCTTTATTCTTTAGTCCTTACCTCCTCAGACGAAAAATTAATATTTTTGTGATTCCATCATAATTTACAAAAATTTAATTTTATACACATGATGATATTTTCATGACGTGTATATATTATTTTTTATTCTAACCCTTTAAAAATTGGATTTTTTTTGTCCTTGGGGAGGGATTTATCCCGAAATCCCCCCCCCCCCCCCATTTGTACGCCACTGCACACAATAAATATAGTAAAACAATATTGGCAATTCGTGCCTAAACAATATATAATACAAAAAACGGCGATTTGCTCCACACAGAATTAGTGCGGGTTCCTACATTGACATGATTTTTGCGGACGTAAAAGTGTGTGCATTTTGATTGCACTCTGACACTGGACTGGTCACATTTGCGGCGGCCGTGCAATAATAATAATGAACGTGCAGCCGGCGTTGTGGCGGCGGTAATTTACATATTATATAATAATTCACAGCTGATACAGGCAATTAAAACAGAAATAAAAACAATAATATAAATATATAAAAACAAACAGGTAAACAGGTATGTGATGTGCGTGTGTGTGTGTGTGTGTGGGCCGGTCGGTGGCGAGTAATCTGGTGATACGGCGACGAAAAATGGTATCACTTTTTCTATTTATTTTCACATAAATATGTACAATTATGTATATCATAGGGGGTCGGTTCGCTAACGCGACAGCCAGGCTTGACAGCGAGCTGCCGGATATGGCGTTTTGTCACGTCGAGCTGTAAGTTCTGTCCTATCCACAATTTAGGGTCATAGGAATATTTATATAACATATAATCAAGGTATGGGGTCGACCACGGGTATAGTGTCCAGCTGTGAAGCGACTGCTACTGTGAGTCTGACCCGGGAAGGCAAGCTCTCAAAAGCGGCCGTGGGTGAATTGGGGGAGCAACCGTGTACTATATCGCTGGGGGTCCTTGCGAGGAGTCTGGTCCGTCTGGCTCGTTGATTGCCCCATTCCGATATAGGCCCCCAAATCGATGTGTTAAAATTTATAATTGTAAAGCCGTATTTGTGGAAAATTGAAGTAAAAAACAATTTGATAAAACTATTGTATCAGGACTGAAGACCATACAGATTTGGCTTTTTATATAATTGATACCTATGGATTTATCAACAAGTTTTGCTGATGTACTAGCTGCTTGTCTTATATTTCTAACCATTCCTGTTACTGTAGCATCTGCAGAAAGAAGTTTCTCTAAACTCAAATTGATCAAAAATTTTTTGCGCAATTCCGTAAGTCAAGAACGTCTCAGTGGTATTTTCATTCCGAATATAAAGAAAGGAGAAAAACTTCCGAAATCGATGTAGAGAAAATCATTGACAACTTTGCAAACGCAAAAGCGAGGAAAAAACAATGTTGTTAGATTATTTAAAAATGAGTTGAAGTTATACTATAATGCAATTTTTAAAATAATTATACAACTATTACAATTACACAATTAAATAATTTAATTTTAATTTTTTGATTAGCTATTTATACTTATATGTATAATAATTAATTTAAATGTTGTAGCTGAATTCAAATTTTAGGTACCTACAACATAATTATTTTGTCAATATCTTTTGCTGACAGTTATTGTGCAGGTGTTTTATCCATAAAATTAATAAAATTATGCTAATTTTAAAATTATTTTACTAAAAATTTGATTTAAAAAAGTCTGGTCAAGTAAAACTACAGTCTACAGACTACAGGTATTCTGACATTTTGTAATAATGTAATATGCCATTTTTTTGCATAACACTTTTCTGTATCAGGGCCGTATTTAAAATTTTGGCGCCCGTGGGCAGCCCCCCCCCCCCGCCCACTTTGCTAATAATTAAATTTAAAACTAGTTGGTAAATAATACTACTAATACTAATTATAGGTATTTGTGGTGTCTGTGTTTAGTATTTAAATAAAATTAAAAAAAAAAAAACTAGCAAATGCAGTGGCCTGGTAAATATTATTAATATATTTAAAAATGTAAAAAATAAACATAAAATATATAACATATTATTAAATACATTATAATATATAATATCATTACATCAGTTTTTTGTTCTTGCTAGATAAAAAACAACAGAATTTAGGTAATATACTAATGAAATATAAAATATATAACATACTATCAAATTCCTTATAGTATATAAAATCATTACTTCAGTTTTTTTTCTTGCTTGTTTTGCTGCAAATGTTTTTATCACATCTGAGTAATTTAAGCATTTAGTAGCTTAAATGTTAAGAACTGCAAGACTATTAAGTCTTTCTGAAGACATAGATGATCTTAAATAATTTTTTATTCTACGGAGTGTAGAAAAAGACCTTTCGGTTGAACAGTTGGAGGCCAAATTACAAAGGAACATTCTTAAAGCTACATCAACATAAGGAAAAATTGTAATTAATATTTCCAGTGTTATCGAGTGATACTTGACTACCTACTTGTTTTCTTAGACAATACAACAGACTCAATTTCATTTGGTGACCCTTCATTTTCTTAATTTTTTTTAAACCAACAAAGTGTATAATGAAGTTATTGTATTAATTTAATTTTAACTAAATTAATATTAATTATTTTAAAAATGTATTAAATGTAACTACGAGAGCTAGATTATAAAACATAAAACTAATACCAAACCGACAGTTGCTAAAAACAATTACCTTTTAATTCTTTTTTTGAAAAAAAATCAAATATTTTTGGAAGTTTTGAAATATTATTTTCAATTTGCAATTTTCTTTTTTGGTTTGCAGCTCCGCTAAGATTTTTTTTTTGATTCATTATATATCAATAGTAAATATATTAAGTATAACTTTATAAGTATAATATATTTTAATATGAATCTTATAAATGAAACTTAAACATAGTAAATCAGTTTTACAGCGGACTTCACAAAACAGCATTATAGAAGACACTAGACAGACAAAACACAGTACAATTTTGACGATAGTCGATATTATGATCACAGACAAGTATAGGAACGATCAACGAATGAACGCAAAACAATAAAACAATAATATTATTCTTATCGTATGATGGCCGATGGATATAGGTATAATACTTTAATTGTTGTTCTTTGCAAACCTTAAATACTGTGTCTAATGCATAGAGTAATGAATATATAGAGGGGCCATTCCGTATACTGTATGTGTTGTGAATTGAAGCAAGCAAATGGAATACATTCAGAGCTACCATTTTGAGAAAAATAAAATTATTTTCACATTTGGTTGGCACCACTTTAAGTTTTCATATTATCATTGATATTATCAATACGCTTTATTAGTGTGACGTCATCCAAGGAGATTATAGATAAGCCGGATCCAAACAAATCGAAGTCCCTATATCTAATACATGGGTCTATAACTAAAAATTTTTTTTTAAATAAAACTATTTTGATTTAGTTATGTATCTTAGTCAAAAACGTTAAATT
Source organism: Acyrthosiphon pisum (assembly GCF_005508785.2). Taxonomy (NCBI): domain Eukaryota; kingdom Metazoa; phylum Arthropoda; class Insecta; order Hemiptera; family Aphididae; genus Acyrthosiphon; species Acyrthosiphon pisum. The sequence goes on along the minus strand of NW_021770533.1, from coordinate 16,938 downwards.
AGGTCATTATAAAAAATCTAAAATACTGGATTCTCTAAAATATGTACAGAAATTTAAATAAATCAGAAAAACAAATTTGGCGGGAAATATTATACATACATCCCTGTTATAATTTAACCTAACCTTGTTATAATTATAATATTATAGTATTATTATAATATTATAGCCGGAAAAAAAGTTTGAGCACATTAAATGAAATTAGGCAATTATTTGTTGCACCTTTACATAGTATTATTAGTGATTACTATTTTAAATAAAATTGACCATTAGTCATGCTGTGTTGGGCATTTAATTGTACTCATAATAACCAAAAACACAAATGTAGTTTCTTTAAATTTCCTGTTGAAACTAAAGAGAGGCGTAGATGGATTAAATTAGTGAAGTATAAAACTTTATTTTATATTTTATAAAATTCTTGTTAACATTTATATTTTATAACAAAGTAGTAAAGTAGTAAATTTTCAGTAG
>NW_021770533.1:15111-16420 GCF_005508785.2 Acyrthosiphon pisum | reverse complement strand
ATCGCAAACATACTAATAGCACTATTTGCAGACATTATGGTGAATAAAAAAAATAAATAATTGCTAAAAAAAAAAATAGAATATATTTTAAAACTCCCAACTATTTATTTATCATATTTAAAAAAATAATCAACAATAATTCAGGCAAATAAGAACAAAGAGTAAAATAAAAAAGGATATTATTATTATTATTATTATTGTTGTACAAAGATTTTGGCGCCAAAATTAATTTTTAAATTTATTTAAATTCTGTCTCCTTATTTAAACTTTTAATGTATTATTACAAATATTTGTATCATAATGTATCTAAATATATCAAAAAATCATGTTAAATATAAGTACATTTAATAAAAATAAATAGCTAAAAAATTTTTCCGTGCATTTAGCATAGGGACAATACTATGTTTGGATCCGGCATATGTAGAAACTCCCTGATAAAACGTTATCACTAATAAAGCGTATTAGTATAGGCACCTAAATCAAATATTGCATAATGATAAATTAATATGGTTCAGCTTCAGAGTTCAGACGCTTAAGTATTTCTGTCATTTCTGTGCTTATTTTTTTGTTATGGGCATGTCGCATGTCATAGAGTAAAGGATGTCGATAATTATTAATTGAATGCATAATAGTATTCTAAAGTCAATCTTACTTCGCCCATATTTTCACAACAGGTAATAATTATTACCATGATTTATTTTAAATTCTAAATTAACGTGCTTGTTGTTGAAGAGAGCTGTGAAGGCATTATAATAAATACAAATTCAAACATTTTATTACTTAATATTTTATTTAATTCTATATTCTATGAATATTTTACAGCTGAGTATTTTTTATTATTACTATATATATAGTTATAAATGAACAAAAAAAAAAACAAAATACCTTATGGGTTCATAAAATTATAACTTACATTGTGCTTGAGATTTTTGAGCTGTAGTACAATTATTGACCTTTAAATAAAGTTAATTTATTATAAAATGAACGCAATGAAACTGTCTCATTTTTTTTCTTACACATATATTTAATTTTTATATTATAAAAAGTTGAAATCACAGATTTTACTAAGAGAATTACATGGTTGTTAAAGGACCATTTTCTATGTTATGATAATCAATAGAAGAAAAAATGTTTTTATTATTTATAAAGCTGGCTAAGATTTTGCTTTGAATTAATAATGGATTTAAAGGTTCGTTATCATGCATATAAGTTTTAATGAATTTATCAGTAATCAAGCATATTTTTATAACATCTGCACTTGGATATGTTAAGCCACCCATATCTTTTAAAGTAACCAATGAACTTAAAA
>NW_021770533.1:8967-14730 GCF_005508785.2 Acyrthosiphon pisum | reverse complement strand
GCTTGAACAGGATTTGATGACACACTTGAACAATTTAAAATTGGAATATCTTGAAAGGGATATACAGTTACCCAGACCACTATCTTTGATTTGAGCATTAACCAGTAACTTTTTATAAGCGGATTTAAACTGCCGCACAGTTAGATTATTATTGTTACCCCCCTGCGCCCTAACACTGCCATAAAATATTTCCAGGTGATCTTGGCTAAGTTTATAGAATGGTAAATATTTTAATTTATTTGTGTCAATTAAACTATGTTTTAAATTGATTAATGAATTAAAACTAATTAAAAACCCTAAAAACCCGGTTGATCGCTGAGACTCTAAAATCGGTTGCCCTGTAATTAATTTTAATTTATTTACATAGAAATAAAACTTTTGAATAAATGAAAAAATATAAGAATAATTAGTATCATTAACTGCACCTTTGAAACCATAAGGAGACTGTGTTCTCGTATTTAAAATATCAAATGCATCATTAAATATTTGAATGAAATTTATAGTGGCAGTGCAATCTTTAAAATCATCTAATTTCAAGAAATCTTTGCAAAAAGTTAAAGCTTGGGCAATTGAAGAAGAAAGTAACTGTGTTGCCAACTTTACCTTCATCTTATTTTTAAAATAAAAAACATGCTCTTTTTTAAGTTTATTAGCCAAATGCCCTTTCTCATTTTCTTGCAGCATTAATAAAAATTCTATATACTTAAAATCAATTATGCCATTGTTGCAGTCAATTAATTGCCTTTTCTCACCAAAAGTATTGCGTACAAGCTTTATCATGTGTGCTGGGTCAAAGATGATATTGACATTGAAATCATTGAATGCATTAAAATCAGTTTTTATTAATTGAGGTGTAGATACTAATCTACAGCCTAATGCTTTGGCCATGCTAACATTCACAGCACATCCATCAAATGTTAGACTTACTACAGTAATCCCGGTATCGGTTAAAACATTTATACAGCGACGCACTAAGTTTTTTTTCTGTTCACTATTTAAATGGTCACAGAAGAAATACCCAACTGGCAATTTCCATGAAGCATTTATGGCCGTTACCATGAATACAAAGCATTCAGTTGCTTCACTCTTAGCATCACTATCAATTTCAAACCCATAGTCCACAAATCCATGGTACTTGTGGCCATCAAACTCAAGACATTTGCGAATAGCTATTTCATCCATACTCAAAGCACAGTATATTGGATATGGACCATTTTTGCAAGCTAGCGTTAAGGTGTTCAGCGCTTCTTTCGTAAAGCCAGGTTCAGCATCTACATTAGCATACCACTTACTTAGCGTGCGAGGGTTTGGAAGGATGGAATTAAATTCTCTACGAACAAATGTGTAAGCCTTGGGGGAATAAAAATTTAGAGTGACAGCAAATTTACGTAGCTGCAAGCTGTAGTGTTTTGGCAATTTCTTTCCTGCATTTTTGTTGACAAAATTTCTGATCAAGTCTTTATGCTTACCAAAATGTGAATCTAATAAATGTGCCTGCTCTTGGTCAATCAATAACTTGGCCTTTAATGTATTAATAACATCTAAAACAGGATAACATTAGTAATATATAATATCTTTATCATTTTGATTTACTTTTTAAAGAAACAATTGTTTTTTTTTGTCTTCTTAAACGCTGTTTTAGTACTTTCATTTTTTTATCCTTAGCGTTACACATATCAACTAGTGATGACACAGAACGTTTTAAAAATGTTCTCCTAGGCGTATCACAACTTTCTGGAACTGACGATTGAACCATAACATCTACCGACTGTGACTGCAGTAAATAAAATAATTAATTTATAACATTTTTTTTTTTTCAAAATAAAAAATAAAAAATATAACATTACTTTTTCAGATGGTCTTTTTAGACTAAAACTATCTGATGGTGAACTCTGTTCATCACAAGTTAAGTCAGTAAGTTTTCCAAAACCTTCCAATTCAATACCTTCTAGCTACATAATTATAATCATAGTAATAACACAATTTATATATTATACAAATGTTTAAGAAAATAATATTTTATACTCACACAAGTAGATGTTGAGGTATCGTAAATAGACACTTTCACCTCAGGAACAGTAATTTTAGCCTAAAAAGTGAAAAGTTAATGATTAAATAATCATAATAATTTAAATTCTGTTTTTTTCGCAGACCAAGAACGTTTACACAAAAAACAACTTGGCATTGTTTTAGACCATAGAGCACAGAGTAAAGAATAGAGATGAAGAATCTTACTGTATGTTTAAACTTTTAAACTTTTAAACGAAAATTCTAATTTCAAAAGTGGGGGCCAATATACAACGATAACATTAAAAAAAATTAAACAATTTAAAATATGATAACTGTGTCTTATCAGTGATTAGGTTCAGTAAGGGATACAATAGTTTGGTACAATAGTTTGATGCTTTTCAATTGGTCACTCTAAGCGTTCTCCATCTAAATGCTTCACTTACGTATACGCATGGCCACCCCGTGGTCTAATGTCTATGGTTTTACCAGTGATATGGGAAATACGGGCTATACCGATACGGCTAAAAATAAATAATACCCGCCGTGACCGTGCCGCCACTCGGAAGTCGGAGGCCGTTGTAATATTCCGCGGTTGTAATGGTTGTAGATTGGGAAACAAATAACAATATTGTACAATTATTGTCGATTACCTAATATTTATTATTTTGTATTATATTATATTTTAATTATTAATGTAATGTATAATTTTTCCGAAAACTTTTTTATAGTCTCCGTAAAAATCTTGGCGCCCCCTTGATATATTCCAGGGGGGCTATTGCCCCTCCGAACCACCCCTTAAATACGGCCCTGTCTGTATACCTACCTAATAATATGAAAAACTATTAGTAAGACGTCTATAAAAAATTTTAAGACAGTAAAATCAAATATTTACTAGACTACCTCTATAATATAAGCGTCAGCTAACATATTTTTTTGAAAAAAAAAATTAGGCCCCAAATTAAGATTTGCACATCAGCCCCGTAATGTGTAGTTGCGGCACTGGGTAGGTTATGTCGTAGTATATGGGCAGTCAAGCCCGGATTAAGATAATTTTGGGCCCGGGGCCAAACAATTTTAGGGGCCCATATCCATAATCAAAATTTTGGTGACCCACAAATAAAAATATTTCAGAAAAAAAAATATATTCATCAATTTATTTCTTATTTTTTTTTTTTTAAATACAAAAATAAAAATGTTATTAAAAATATTTTTTTCTAGATTTTTGGGCAGCAAACTCTTTAATTATATCATCGGTATTAATTACCTCCAAAACATCACTCTCTGAACACAAAACCATAAAACTATTTAAATTTTCTTGAGAAGAGCTTGTTCTATACTTGTTTTTTATTCGAGCTAATTTTGAGAATGCTCTTTCAGCCGAACAATTTGCAATAGGTATGGTTAGATATATTTTAATTGCAGTATACAAATTAGGAAAAGAAAGTAATAGATTTTTTTCATTGAAATGCTTCCAAATATCTAGCAGATAATCTTGTGTGTCATCATATGAAGGTTTACTGATAGACCAATATTTTTTGAATTGTATAATTTCATTTTGTATAGTATTATCAACATCTTTTTTATACAAGATAAAATAAAATTTTCAAGACTTTTATTAACTTCTTCTTCTTCATCAGTATCTTGTGGTAAAACAACATGTAATTTTGTGATGAACAAAAAATTGTTTTTTAGAAAACTATAAGCTTCAATTCGTTTTTCTAATTGTGAACAAAAACTATCTATAATAACATTATAAGTCTCTACTCTAAACTTGTCATGACCACTTAAAGATAGCTGATTACAACCAGAGTCATTTGGAAATTTCTTTTTTTTATTCTCTCTTGTTCATCGGAGTATTTCTCTTTTATTTTAGGACTAAGTTGATTTATTTTATTTTCATATAATGTACTGCACTTCTTCAAATTTGATACATAATGTTTTAATGATATAAGTAAATTAAGAGCTTTTAAAGGATCACAATTTATTGTTTGCAACTTTATTGAGGTCTAGTTGGATCTTTCTAAAATGTCATTCCATAAAAGTGCCATGTATCCAGTTTCTTTTTTTAAAATTTTTTTTAATAATGGTTTAGCATTTCTTTTAGTATCTTCATTTTCTTTACTATTAGGACTTATTATAGTTTCTAATACTTCAATAATTTTAGTGTAATTATTTATTAATGCTTTACAAGACTCTGTATGACATGACCATCTAGTATCACTTAAAGATTTTAATACTAGTAATCGATTACTATCACTTTTTTCTATAGATGTAGTTAATATATTCCATCTGTGAGTAGCACTACTGAAAAAATTATACAGTGACTGAAGAAACCCAAAAAAAATTACTGCTTCTAAGCAACAATTCACACTGTGAACTTCGACTAGGTTAAGTGAATGAGCAGTGCAAGGTACATAAATAGCTAAATCACACTTTTTTTTTACATATGCTTGTAGTCCTTCATAAGTTCCACTCATATTAGGAGCATTATCATATGACTGACCGCGACAATTTAAAATATCAAGTTTAGAATTTTTAAGAAAATCTTCTAACAATTTAAAGATTGACTCACCTTTGTGACTATCAATAGGTTTAAGCTCTAATAATCTCTCTTGTACATTATGTGATGTACAATATCTTAATACTATTGCCATTTGATCTACCTTAGATAAATCCGGAGTTGAGTCCAAAATTAATGAAAAATATTTACTTTCTCTGATTTCATTTTCAATATAATTAATAACACGTCTCTTTATCAGAGTTATTAATTCGTTCAAAATTGTTGTAGATAGGTATGATGGATGACCTCTCCCTTTATTACCGTGCAATTCAATATGGGTTTTCAAAAATGGATCAAACTCAGAAATTAGTTCAAGAAGTCCTAAGTAATTTCCATTATTTTTTACTCCAAATACTTCATTGTCTCCTCTAAATGGTAAACCACGTGAAGATAAATATTTAATAACTGCTACAACGCGTTTTAAAACATCAATCCAATATTGAGTTTCAGTAGATATTTGCTTACAGATTTGTTGATTTACGGAATTTAATGAGTTTTCTCGAAGTAGCCATGTAGTATTTGCTTCTCTGTGATACATGCAGTTTTCATGGTAGGTATGATATTTTTTCAAATTTTTTCCATTGATCAAACCCATTTTTTACAAAAGAGTTTTCACGATTCTTTGAAAAAAGCTTACACATAAAACAAAATACTGAACCCTGACTTGGAGAATACAAAAGCCACAGCCGATCACATATTTGTCCATTAGGTAAAGTTCTTTCAAACATTGCAGGCGTTAAATGTCTTTTATGATCTAAAAATCAAATAAATTAACTTAATTATTAAACATCAATGATATATAAACATAAATAAATTATAATAAGAATGTTTTATTAAAAAAAATTCTTTATTGAAAATTATTAAAAATATTTAACAAGTAATAACAATAAAAATAAATAATGATTAAGTACTATATTTACCACTAATGCGTGCAGATTGAGTATACGATTTTTGTTTATTTTGAAAAAATTATGGTCCTTTTTTAATAAAATAATCCACAAAATCATCATTTATTTTACTTGGCCAAAAATATGGATCTTTAACGGTTAATTCATCAAAGCTGTTATCATAAATATCTGCATGATGTATTGTACCAATATTCGTAGTATCCTTAACAGCTTTAATAATAACAAATATTGAAAATAAAACATTAACCACCAAATATTGTGAAAAAAATTAATTTTTATACTTAC
>NW_021770533.1:4491-8867 GCF_005508785.2 Acyrthosiphon pisum | reverse complement strand
AAGTAGAATTAGTATTTTCAAGACCATTATTACTTTGATTTTGTTTGGCCGGTGATAAACCTACAAATAAATAATTTAAAATTTAAACTATAAATACCTATAATTAATTTATATTTGATAGGTACTTACAATGAGTATTGTTTAAGTGATCAGTCTGAACAGTTTCTTTTAAGTCAACATGCAAATTAATTTTATCTTTTAAAATTTAAATTACTGGAAACATTTTTGGCATTATCATCTAAAAAAAAATTAATATTTAAATTTAAAATGTATTATATTATTTATATTATAGTCCAGTCTTGTTAAGTATTTGAGTAAATGTATTTAAATATTTTTATTGTATTTAGAATACTTTTTAAATACTTCTCGAATAAAGTATTTGGAAAGTATTTTAAATACGGTCTTGGATGTGTTTGTATTTAAGAATCAAATACTTTTATTTAAATACTTTACCTATTTTTTTTCAATAAACAATTATTTATTATCTTTTTTCTTGTCAGAAATCAAAAGTATTATTATTGAAATTTTGTATTATGTATGAAATACAATAATAAATAATACCTAGCTCGTAAGTTGTGGGATAATATGGCTATTGCCAATTAGCAATATAAGAATATAACCCTACAGTAGGTGCCAGGTGGCAAGTACTTAGGCTATAGTAGTTACTAGTTAGTACCAGAACCTATCTGGAATTCTGGTATATGCACTATGTATAAACTATTAACTATAATAATATAATAATATACACAGTTTGAATTGAGTCTCAATGGTCAAATTTAAAGTTAAAATATCAGAGTAAAAGTATTGAACCCAAGTTAAGACAAGTATTTGTATTTAAATATTTTCTAAGTATTTTTCTAAGCATTATTCTTAGATACTTTTTAAAAGAAGTACTTTAAATAATATTTAAATACTTTTAAGATTGATGTATTTGTATCTATATTTAAATACAAATTAAAAGTATCTTTTTACAAAACTGTATTATACTAATTACTTATTAATATATTATTTTATATACTTCCATGACATTGACATACATGCAATACTAATAGCATTAACTTCTTCTGGTATATTATAATGATTATTTATATCAATAGTGTCATCAAGTATACCATCCACAATACCATCCACAGTACCATCCACAATACCTAACATAATTATTGAAAATGTTTATTATATTGATATATTATATTTAATTATTTAAATACATTTTTTTTTTTAACTTAAGTGTTTGAACAATGAACATAACACGGGTTATATAATATAATAAATTATAAATATTATTGTTTGAATGCGTTCATTATTCTAGTTAAAATTCAAAGGTACTTACAATCGATATTAGTTTCATTGTTTATATTTTCCTTTGAGATACTATGATCTATTTTTATTACATTTGAAACTAGTTTATCGTCACTTTCATTAGTTAAAGAAAAAAATCTATTTATTTTATTGCACTTAACAGCAGATGTCATTAAAAGATCTTCTTTCTTCTTTTTTCTCTTCTGAGCACCGCTTAAATATTTTTTACAGCCACTCATATTCGATTTTTACTTCAAATTTCAATAATATAAGTTATAAGTTGTATTTGTAAAACAAAACACTAACACTAACCACTGTTAAACGTTAAACGTTATTATGACTTCGACTGAAGACTATACAAGAGACAAGACTTGTTTCAGTATTGTTTTCGTAGAAAAATAACATAAATAGAATTTGTTTGGTTAATAAATAATAATTATTGAGGAATATGTTTTATCATCAAAAACAGTTTGATAACTAAATCTATTATTAGTAATGATGTTTCAACCGTCGTAAATCGTAATCGACGGTATTCACTCTAGTACTGTACTCGTGATTCCTATAATTCCATTGCATTATCATAACTGTAATGTCAAGTTATATGCTAATTACAGTATTCCCACTTATAAATACCAAATGCCCAAATGAAAATGAATTGTTGAACAATTTTGAATTTTAATTTACAACTATATAATTTAGTAACTAAAAATACATGTATAATTTATTACTAATATTACTAGAAAAGTTGAAAATAGAACATATTCTGTAATTTACTTATGAAAATATAAGCGTTAGACAATATTTTCATACATACAACTTAAAGGTAATTACTATTATTTTACCCACCTTCACAAAAGGGTTACTTTCTAGTAGATACCGTGACTATTTCCACTAAAATTGTAATAGATGCTTGACAATTCGTATTCTATGATTGACAATACACTGTATGTACATGGACTATGAAGAAAATACACCGTGTCATCATACCAATTTAATTATTATCACAAAAATGTTAGAAAAATGTACTGTAAAGTTACGATAGTACTGTTTGAGAGTGCAGGTCATAAAAAATATTATACTATTCGTAAACTTTCATATTATGTCTATGAAAGAAATTCTTAGGTATATCCAAAACTTTGTTTAATTTGTATTTGACTATGAGAAGAACATTAATTTATGATACTTATTCAGTCAACATTCTGTGCTAGACTGAATTCTTAAAAAGGTGAGCAAGTGGGTGTCACTCTGCTGTACAGTAGGTCACTGTAATATATGGTGTTAAATTTGAATTCAATGATATAATATCATTGAATAAGAAAAACAATTCCGAACAATGACGTTTTCAATCCATGGTTATAAAAATTGAGGATTTATAATTTTTGAGAGTTTGATAAATTTTGTCCTAAATTTATCAAATTTGAATTTAAAACGCCTGTAAAAAATAACTATGTTAATATAATTTTTTTAATCTTTTGGTTACCTAGGTATTGAACTTAATAGAGTAATGGAATATAATAAAAAGTTAGTGATGAATATAATATGAAAACTGATAAAACAATAGTGTTTATTTGTTAAAGAAGATATGGAAAAATAAAATAATTTTAAATTTTTAAAGATATAGAAAGCATAATGGTAAACGGTAAATAACATTACAAAGTTGGGTGGTCATCCTATGAAAAATTATTAAAATTTAAAAGCATATCAGAAAAATTTACTTCCGAAGGACAATTTATAAGTAATCAGTAAAACTTTATTATTGTTATTGTTATTATTATTTGCAATTCTCTATTATTCCCTCGTCCTAAATGCTTATTGATGGAATTAAAAAAAAAAAAAAAGATATATTAAAATGTTAGTTAGGTAGGTTGGTACCTAATCATATTTTAAAATATATAATTTAATTATGTTCTTAAAAATTGAATAATTTACATAATCTCCACTTGCTTACATTGTCTCAACATTTTACTCAACAAATAATGTTTTATTGACTTTCATAGAAAAAAAAACTAATAATATTGGAAATTGAAAATGTCCCTAAATATTTCAAATCAAATCAAAATATTTTGAAAATTTTATCGTGTATAGAAAATAGAAATATAAACAACCAGTGAAAATTTCATGTATGTTCATTTATTTTAAAGTTACACCAAAAACCAAAATCAATTTTCTCGAAAACGATTTTGTGTAAAAATTCCCATTTTTCCTTAATTTTTCTTTTGTTTTTCACGGCGCTTTTGAAAACTATTGGAAATTTAAAATTTCGACCTCCCGAATGCATCAACTAGATTCACTTTCCGATCAAACAAGATACTGTTGAAAAAAATCGAAGCAGATTTACTGCCCCAAACCGTGATGACACACAAAAATTAAAAAATTAAAAATAAAAAAATAAATAAAAAAACACACATCATTGTAAAATCAATGCATTCATCGTTCCACTCAGAATCTAAAAAAAAGATATATTTATATGTTAGGTAAGTAGGTTGGTACCCAATCATATTTAAAAATATATAATTTTATTATATTCTTAAAAATTGAATAATTTACATAATCTCCACTTGCTACTCTTTCACCCTTACTCCCACTGTCTCTGTCAGCCGTCGTCTTTTCGTGCGTTTGCGGCCCACCAAACCGACGGACGACACTTATTTTTATACGCCATTTCACAAACATGATGGAGGAATATAACCCCGTTTCACCTTTGCGCCATCGGACGGCATATAATATGAGAGCATGGTGATAATTGTTAACGTACCTTTCTTCCTAAATATATATTAGGTATTCTGATGCTTTATATTATTATTCGTCATATTGCCATATTGGGCTAGGTCTCGGGTTATGAGCTAGAGTTGTCACTTTGTCCTTTTGATGATATTGTTATTAAAGTTATTTATTTTTCTATTCAAAGACCAGTAGGTTGGATTAATTTTTCCCACAACTTTGCATTTCAAAATGTTATTTTGTGTATAAAACGTGAAAATAAAATACTTTTATAGTTTTAAGGGATTGTTTCATGTACAACATAATAACTGAAATTGTTAATCCTTGGTTGAAAAAACATATTTTTAGATTCTGAG